>NC_072412.2:15038795-15340740 GCF_028858775.2 Pan troglodytes | reverse complement strand
TTCTGTCTTTTCTAATACAAGGCTTGACCACTGGGGTAAAATTGTCAAAATGTAAAAAGGAGATAATTAAAAAATAAATAGTACCTAAGTAGTATGCTAAAATATACATGGGGCAAGATCATCTTTGCATTTTATCCTTGGATGCATTCTGGACCACCTTAATCTTTTTTTTTTTTTTCCTAAGACAGAGTCTCTCTCTGTCATGCAGGCTGGAATGCAGTGGCACCATGATGACTCACTGCAGCCTCCACCTCCCAGGCTCAAGTGATTAATCTTAAATAGTGCAATTATTCTATTTAATCACAAATGTCAGCATCTCTTTTCTTTAGTTTTGGCACATGATTTTCACCTTTTATCCTCTCTCTCTCTCTCTCTCCATGCTTCATTATATTAGTTCCCTAGGCTATCACAACAAATTGACACAAACTAAATGACTTCAACAACAGCAATGTATTCTAAAACAGTTCTAGAGGCTAGAAGTCCTAAATACAGTGGGGCCACACTCGCTCTGAGGTCCCTAGAGAGAATCCATTCTGTAGATCTTCCAGCTTCTGGGGGCTGTCAGCATTCCTTTACTCATGCCAGCATTCCTTTTCCCCAGCTTCTGGGGGCTGCACCACTCCAATCTCTGCTCCCTGGTCACATTGCCTCCTCTTCTGTGTGTCAAGTCTCCCTCTGACTCACTCTTAAAAAAACATTTGTCAGGCCAGGCACAGTGGCTCATGCCTGTAATCCCAGCAATTTGGGAGGCCGAGGAGGTCGAATAACTTGAGGTCAGGAGTTTGAGACCAGCCTGGCTAACATGGTGAAACCCTTCCTCTAATAAAAGTACAAAAATTATCTGGGCATGATGGCAGGCGCTTGTAATCCCACTCCTCAGGAGGCTGAGGCAGGAGAATTGCTTGAACCCGGGAGGCAGAGGTTGCAGTGAGCAGAGATCTCACCACTGCACTTCTCCAGCCTGGGCGAAAGAACAAGACTCCATCTCAAAAAAAAAAAAAAAAAAAAAAAAGAAGAAGAACATTTGTCATTGAATTAAAGACCCGTGAGTATATTTCAGAATAAGCCCCTTCCCTTAAAGTCCTTAACTTAATCACAAGCATTGCCATATAAGGTAATATTCACTGTTTAATGTGTCATAATATTCAAAGATTCCAAGGATTAACGCGTCACATATCTTTTAGAAAAAACTATTCGGCCTACTAAACTCGATGAGTCTTCATCTACTAAGACTCAGGCCAAGTCAGATAAAAAGCTTTATAATATTCCATACCTCTCTCTACACGTGTTAAAAACAAGGAGAAAGAGTTTCTCTTAAAATTTTAAGTTCACTAAAAATAGAACAAAAGCAGAAACAATTGAGGTTTTTGTGGTTGTTGCTGTTTGTGTCTTTATTTTTAAAGATTCTACTTTGTACCATATACGCATGGTAAATTATTCATTATCATATCTGCTCCTTTTTTTTCATTTGAAGTAATCATATTCCATGGAAAATATTTAAATTCCCAGGCATTGTTAGTTGTAGAGCTCATAAAATGTTCAATGCTTCAGTGAGTTGCAAATTGAAAACAAATAAATTCTTGGAGAAAAACTTGACAGTATTCTACACACTTTGCTCTTGATTGATGTCATGTGGTGATTCCAATAAATGACTTTTTTCAAACAACTTAAACTATAACTGATTTAAGTAAATGGGTGTGCAATGGTTCTTTCTTATAGATCTCATCTGCTGAGATGCTATACACAGAATTTCAATCATCTTACCCTATGATTTTTCAAAGGTATATAAGAATGAATAATAATACTATTATTATTCTAAAAATAAAAATAATTATATTCATTATTCTAAAAATAAATTTTTGTTTATTATTAATAAAATCACGTTATAAGGATACATTTATTTATTTATTACAATCATGAAAATATTTAGAATGTACCATTTTCTAGGTAGTAAACTAGTGCTTCACATATTTTTGTTCATTTAATCTTTATTTTTATAAGTCAGCAACTATACACATTATTTTATATTATTTATACTTTATAAAATATAATAAAGACATTTTAAAATATATATCAAATATATAATAAAGTATTACATTGTAAAATACCATATTTTATAAAGTAGATGACTATCAATATAGTCATTATATAGATGAGTAAACTGAGGCATATTGTTTCTGTAAAAACCTCAAGAGAGCACATAAAATAAATGCTGCAGACAATGAGCCAAAACATCATACTAAGGATTTTGCTTCCAGAAGCTGCACTCTTAACTACTAGGCTCTAATGCCTTTTTTTATATAAATGATATCATATTGTTCTCTTTTGATCTGGCTTCTATTAATTAGCATATTTATTGAGATTAATCTATTTATAGTATGGATGAAAGTTTCATTTATTGCTTGTAGTATTTCAAAATATGGATATATCAAAGCTTGCTTATTCATTTATCTGTTAATGAATATTTGATTGTTACATGCTCTTCACTATTAGCCCCTCTCTCCCATAAAAAAGTGCTGTGAATGTTTTGGTACAAGTTTTTTATGTACATATACTTTCATTTCCCTACAAATTGATTGGCAGTCATATGATAGGTGCATACCTCAAAATATTTTAAAAACTGACAAGCCTTTTTCCAGAGTCATTGTACTAATTTCCATTACCATTAGCAGTGCATGTATGTTGGTTTTCCTCTATAGTTTTGCCAACACTTGGCATGGCCAGCCTTTTTAACTTTAGCCATTCTTTTTTCTTTCTTTCTTTTTTTTTTTTTTGAGATGAAGTTTCACTCTTGTTGCTCAGGCTGGAGTGCAATGGCACAATCTCGGCTCACTGCAATCTACACCTCCCAGGTTCAAACAGTTCTCCTGCCTCAGCCTCCCAAGTAGCTGGGATATAGGCACGCATCACCATGCCCAGCTAATTTTTGTATTTTTAGTAGAGATGGGGTTTCACCATGTTGGTCAGGCTGGTCTCGATCTCTTGACCTCAGGTGATCCACCCACCTTGACCTCCCAGAGTGCTGTGATTACAGGTGTCAGCCACTGCGCCTGGCCTCTTTTTTTCTTTTTTGAGATAGGTTCTTGCTCTGTCACACAGGCTGGAGTGCATTGGCACAACCATAGTTCACTGCAGGCTCCACCTCCTGGGCTCAAGTGATTCTCCCACCTCAGCTTCCGAGTAGCTGGTACTACAGGCATGTGCCACCATGCCTAGCTAAATAGAGACACCATGCCATGTCTTTTTCTTTTTTGTAGAGACAGGATCTCACTATGTTGCCCAGGCTGCTCTCTAACTCCTGGGGTCAAGAAACCCTGCTGCCTTGACCTTCCAAAGTGCTGGGATTACAGGCTTGAGCAACTGTACCCAACCCATTTTTGACAGACACAGATTAATTCCCTAATGACTAATGATATTGAGGATCTTTCCATGTGTTTACTTTCTATCTACATATGTTCTTTAGGGAAGAAGTATTCATTTAAGTCATTTGCCTACTTTTATTAGAGTTGCTAGATTTATTATCAAGTTTTGAGAGTTCTTATATTTTCTGGACACAACTTTTTTGCCCGACATATATTTTGCAAATATTGTTCTCAGTAGTGTCTTATATTTCTATTTGTTTTACAGTGTTTCCTGAGGAACATATGTGTTACATTTTGATGAACTCAAGTTGTCAATTTCTACTTTGATGAAACATGGTGTTTGTGTCATGTCTAAGTAGTGTTGAGGTCAAAGACTTTTCTATATTTTCTCCTATACGTAATTTTTCTTCCTTTTTTTTTCACTTTGTTTTTACATTTTACATTTAGGCATATGATCTGTACTAAATTAATTTTTGTATCATGAGTTACGTGTTAAAGTTCTACTTTTTGCATATGAGTATCTAATTGTTCCAGCAGAATTTGTTGAAGGGCTATCTTTTATTTACTGAATTACCTTTGTATCTTTGGAGAACACCAATTTACCAAAATTCTGTACATATAGTTCTGAATTTTCTATTATCTTCCAATGACATTTCTGTCTATCTTTATGCCAATATCACACTATTTTCATTACTGTAGCCTTATAAGCTTTGGTATTAGATTGTGCTAATCCTTCAAAAATATTCTTATTTTTAAGAATTATTTTGGCTATTTTAGACTCTTTGCATTTCTACTGAAGTTTTAAAATTAGTGTGTAAATTCCTATAAAACAATGCCTAATAATATTTTAATTGGGATTGTATTGAATCTATATTTAGGGATAATCACATTTTACCATGTGAATTTTCTAACCCATATTCATATTACGTCTTTCCATTTATTTAAGTCTTCTTTAACTTTCTGCAGTGGTTTGAGTTTTAGTGTACCAGACTCTCACATCATTTGATAGATTAATTCCTAATTCTTCTACATTTTTCATGATATTATTAATAGTACTTTTATTTTAATTTTTTATTGTTCATTGCTGGTATATGGAAATATTAGTTTAATATGTTGCTTTTTTTCTTTTTTATGTTGCTAACTCACTTATTATAGCCAGCAGTGTTTTTGTAGATTTCAGTGGACTTTCTACATAGACATGCCGTCTATAAATAAAACCAATCTACATTTTCCTTTCCCGTCTGTAATTCTTTTGTTTATGTTTTTTGTCTATTTTACTTGGTAGAATGTCTAGTGGAATGTTAAAACAAAGTGCTAAGAGTTAATGGACTCATCTTGTTCCTGAAATAGGGGGAAATAAACTGATTTTTCTTCTTTAAGTGTGATGCCAGCTATTGTTTTTACATAGATATGTTTTATTAGGATATTCTTGAATTTCTTCCAGACAGTAATAACTTAGATCTTGTTTTATTGATCCAATCTGCTTTTAAATTGGTATATTTAGACCATTTATATGTAATGTGGTTATGTGTGCACATATATATATATTTTTTCTTTTTTCTTTTTTTTTTTTTTTGAGACAGAGTCTGGCTCTGTTGCCCAGGCTGGAGTGCAATGCGATGATCTTGGCTCACTGCAACCTCTGCCTCCTGGGTTCAAGCCATTCTCCTGCCTCAGCCTTCTGAGTAGCTGGCATTACAGGTGCCCGCCACCATGCCTGGCTAATTTTTTGTATTTTTAGTAGAGACAGGGTTTCACTATGTTGGCCAGGCTGGTCTCGAACTCCTGACCTCATGATCTGCCCACCTCAGTCTCCCAAAGTGCTGGGATTATAGGCGTGAGCCACCGCACCTGGATATTTTTAGTTTTAAACCTATTATTTTGCTTTTGCTTTCTATCTTTCCTGAAGGAATTCAGAACCAGATATCCCCAAACATGCCACTTTGGCATATTGATTTTTTTGAGTTAAAGACACTTGAAAAATAGCAGATGCAAGAAAAATACTCTGATTTTCCTTTAAAGCACTCTGATTTTCCTTTTTCTTAAAAGTAGGAGGTAAAATTTCTACATGAAAGTTGCCCTCTTTATACAAGAAGGAAAGTAACAGTCTCATCACCCAGGATGAGAAGTTGAGGCAAGGGAAACCTGTACAAACAGACCTTGTTAAACCAACCCTTATCCTGTTAATCACCTCTTCACCCAATTAACTACACTAGTTCCAGCTCCTTTGTCTTGTCATATTTCACAATTTACTACTCTGTGTCTACTTCAGAACATAAGTGATTATGTCATGGAGTCTTCCTTCCTTAAGGAATCTCTCATGCCACATAATACATGTATTAAATAAATTTGTATGCATTTTCCTGTTGATCTGTCTTATATCAATTTAATTCTCAGGCTTAGCAGAGGAAAAAAAAAAACTAAGAAGATGGTAATAAAATTTTGCTTCCCCTACCATCCCATCTGTTTTTTGCTTATTTTCCCTCTTGTTTGCCTTCTTTTCTATGAATTAAATATATTTTATGGTTTCATCTTATCTCCTTTTTTACTTGAGAATTAAAACTTTCTATATTGTTAATTTTAATGGTTGCTTTTGAGTTTGTAGTATACATGTTTAACTCATCACATTCTACCTTCAAATTATAATATACTACTTTACATACAGTATCATGAAGTAACATTTTCATTATTTTATCCTAACTGTTGTTCTGTTATTGTCATGTAATTTATTTTTATATATGTTGTAAACTCATTATAAATTGTTATTATTCTTGCTTAAATTAGAGGTTAATAATGTTGTTTTCTTCTCTCTCTCTCTTTTTTTTTTTTTTTTTTTTTTTTTGAGAGAGAGTCTAGCTTTGTACCAGGCTGCAGTGCAGTAGTGCCATCTCAGCTCACTGCAACCTCTGCCTCCCGGGTTCAAGCGATTGTCCTGCCTCAGCCTCCCGAGTAGCTGGGATTACAGGCACATGCCACCACACCCAGCTAATGTTTGTATTTTTAGTAGATACGGGGTTTCATCATGTTGCCCAGGATGGTCTCAATTTCCTGACCTCGTGATCCGCCCACCTCAGCCTCCCAAAATGCTGGGATTACAGGCATGAGCCACCAGAACCAGAAATGCTTTCCTTAAAAGCTAAATATTTTAGGCTTGTGTGCCATTAGGCTCTGTTACAACTACTTAATTCCACTTTTGTAATTCTATAGCATCCATTGATAATACATAAACAAATGAGCATGAATGTGTCTCAGTAAAAATTTGTTCACATAAACAGGCAGTCCACCCATGAAGCTATAGCTTGCTGACCCCTTGTTTAAACAATCAATTGAATTCAAACAGAAATAAAAGGATCTTATATATTTAACCATGTTGATACCATTTCCAGTGCTTTTCATTCTTCTATGTAGATCCAAATTTCCTTTTGATATTATTTTACTTCTGCCTGAAACATTTTCTTTAACATTTTTTATAGTGTTGTTTTACTGGTGATGATTTCTTTCAGGTTCTAAGTGCCTGAACAAAATCTTTATTTCACCTACATCTTGAAAGATAGTTTCTCTGAGTCTACAATTTCCAGCTGACAATGCTTATCTTCCAGTACTTTAAAGATGTTGCTTCGTTATCTTCTAATTTTCTTTGTTTCCAATAAAATGTTTGCTGGCATTTTTTGTTCCTCTGTGCAAACCATGTTTTTGTCATTGGCTGCTTTGAGAATTTTTCTTTATCACTAGTTTTAAGCAATTTTATTTTAGTGTATTTTGTGCACAAGACAAGGATGCCCTCTCTCACCACTCCTGTTCAACATAGTATTGGAAGTCCTTGCCAAAACAGTTAGGCAAGAGAAAGAAATAAAGGGTTCCCAAATAGGAAGAAAGGACGTCAAACTATCCCTGTCTGTAGATTACATGATCCTGTATGTAGAAAACTTTATAGGCCCAAAAGCTTAAGGCCCGAAAGCTCCTTAAGATGAAAAACACTTTTGGCAGAGTCTCAGGATACAAAAAGAACATACAAAAATTACTCGCATTCCCATACACCAACAAGAGTCAAGCGGACAGCCAAATCAGGAATGCAATCTGATTCACAATTGCTGCAAAAAGAATCAAATACCTAGGAATACAGCTAACTAGTGAGGTGAAAGATCTCTGTAAGAACTAAAAACACCAAAGATATCAGAGAGGATGAAACAAATGAAAAAACATTCTATGCTCATGGATAGGAAGAATCAATATCATTAAAATGGCCATATTGTCCTTATTTTCAAGTATGCTATTGCACTCTATGACTGATCCAAACTCCTGCCAGATATAATTCTAAAAATCTGTTTGTTAATTTTATTATTTTATTTTTGGATTTTTAAATGCTGGGGAATTGGGAGATATGCACAATTGTCTTTGCTTTGTCCACAAAATTAAATGTGTATTTGGGTACTTATAGGACACTATTTGTAAAAACATTTATTTCTTCAGACATTGATGGTCTTGTCCCAGTTATTAACAACATCTACATGTTTAAGAATAAATTTTCTTTTCTATCTACTTCTTATTCCATTGAAAATTACCTTTCTATCCTCCTACTCTGGAAGTCTTTATGATTCTGTCCTAATCATTAGTATCCCATTTCTTCTCCAAGAGATGTCTATCAGTAGAATTTCTCCATTAATATAAGTTGATACTTCTATGAAAACTTTAAATCTCAAGTCTACAGTATTTCTAGTTCTAAAAAATATTTAAATTAGTTCTTTAATTATTTCCATCTTTATGTTTACTTTCCTTTTTTTCTAGCATTTTAAACAACTTTACATCAACAATTCTTTATCTTCACTTTACCTCCCTTTACCTTTCTTCATTTTTTCCTAGCCATTGGATTCAGAGAAAATTATTCAACTTTTAAACTTCAGACTTGCTAGATCTATATTTAACTATGTCTATTGTTCTCTTCAGAACATCTGTTGAGTTTTTAATCCAAGAGCTATTATCAGTATTTTCTAAAATGCAACTTCTTCTTGCATGTCTCTGAAGATATGAATTACACTTAACTGTAATTACATTTGTTTCTTGTCTTAATTCTGATTCTCTGAAATTACTTATTCTGTTTGCTAGGTTTTGTATCTTCTTTCTTGTTTTTTTAAAAGTTAGGTGACAATATTTTACATGGGTAGTTTTTCTGTTAATCATAGCTTATCTCCAATGATTAGGAAAATAACAACTACGAAGTAGGACAAAGTAACCTGGTTTCTTGTGCTTTAGCATTGCTGCTCCCTGTTCCTTCCTGGTTTTGTTAATTACCTGAGACTCTGCCCTGTTGATGTTAGTCAGATTCTAAGACTCACCTTGCCAAGCAAGCACTGCTTTGTTATTCCAAAGTGAAGTTCATTCTTACTGGAAAACAGTCTCTGCATCTTTTACCTCATTATTTCCCTCCTTTCATATTATGTTTCTTCCTTTACCAATTTTAATGGAGCTTCCCCTTTTTTGTCTCTAAGATCTCCTTCTCTATCTCAAAAACAAAACAAAAAAACATTATCAGCATTTACATATACAACAGAGAGCTTCATTGATGTGGTTTGGCTGTGTCCCCACCCAAATCTCACCTTGAATTCCCATACGTTGTGGGAGGAACCTGGTGGGATGTAATTGAATCATGGAGGTAGGCTTTTCCTGTGCTCTTTTCCTGATAGTGAATAAGTCTCATGAGGTCTGATGGTTATTATAAGGGGGAGTTTTCCTGCACAAGCTCTCTTTGCCTGCTGCCATCCATGTAAGATATGACTTGCTCCTCTTTGCCTTCCACCATGATTGTGAGGCTTCCCCAGCTACATGAAACTGTAAGTCCAATTAAACCTTTTTTCTTCTGTCAATTGCCCAGTCTTGGGTATGTCTTTATCAGCAGCATTAAAACAGACTAATACAGTAAACTGGTATCAGTAGAGTGGGATGCTGCTGAAAAGATACCTGAAAATGCAGAAGCAATTTTGGAACTGTGTAACAGGCAGGGGTTGGAACAGTTTGAAGGGCTCAGCAGAAGACAGGAAAATGCAGGAAAGTTTGGAACTTCCTAGAGACGTTTTGAATGGCTTTGACCAAAACGCTGATAATGATGTGAACAATGAGATCCAGGCTGATGTGGTCTCAGATGGAGTTGAGGAACTTGTTAGAAACTAGAGCAAAGTTGACTCTTGTTATGTTTTAGCAGAGACTGGCAGCATTTTGCCTGTGCCCTAAAGATTAGTGAAACTTAGAACTTGACAGATGAATTAGGGTATCTGACAGAAGAAATTTCTAAACAGCAAAGCATTGAAGAAGTGACTTGGGTACTTTTAAAGGCATTCAGTTTATAAGGCAAGCAGAGCATAAAGGTTCAGAAAATTTGCAGCCTGACAATGTGATAGAAGAGAAAAACCCATTTTCTGAGGAGAAATTTAAGCTGGCTGCAGAAATTTGCATAAGTAACGAGGAACTGAATGTCAATCCCCAAGACAATGGTGAAAATGTCTCCTGGGCATGTCAGAAGTCTTCACAGCAGCCCTTCCCATCAGTCTCAGAGGCTTAGAAGAAAATGGTTTTGCTGGGCCCAGGGTCCCCATGCTGTATGCAGTGTAGGGTGTTGGTGCCCTGCATCCCAGCCACTCCAGCTGTGACTAAAAGGGACCAAAGTACAGCTTGAGCTGTTGCTTCATAGGGTGGAAGCCCCAAGCCTTGGCAGCTTCCACGTGGTGTTGAGCCTGTGGATGCACAGAAATCAAGAATTGAGGTTTGGGAACATCTGCTTAGATTTCAGAAGATATATGGAAACACCTGGATGCCCATGCAAAAGTTTGCTGCAGGGATGGGGCCCTCATTGACAACCTCTGCTAGGGCAGTGAGGAAGGGAAATGTTGGGTGGGAGCCCCCACACAGAGTCCCTACTGGGGCACCGCCTGGTGGACCTGTGGGAAGAGGGCCACCATCCTCCAGACCTCAGAATGTTAGATCCACGAACAACACCATGTGCCTGGGAAAGCCACAGACACTCAACACCAGCCCACAAAAGCAGCCAGAAGGCAGGCTGTATCCCGCAAAGCCACAGGGGCAGAGCTGCCCAATACCATGGGAACCCACCTCTTGCATCTGCATGATCAGGATGTGAGACATGGAGTCAAAGGAGATCATTTTGGAGCTTTAAGATTTGGCTGCCCCTCTGGATTTCGGACTTGCATGGGGTCAAGAAATGAAAAGCATAAAAATTGAAAAGTGAAAAGAAAAAATATTTTTATTCACAGGACATATATATGTATATTGTATATGAAGAAAATCCTAATATATTTATTTAAAAAGCTGTGAATAATAAGAATCAAATTCAATAATGGTGCAGAATGTGTAGAATGCAAGGTCAATACACAAAATACAATATGTAAAATTAATGGAATTTCTAAATACTAGAAATAAACAATTGAGAATACATTTAAAAGTAAAATTTTAATGGTATAAAAATAGTTAAGAATAATTTAAGTGAAACCTTTAAAAATCTTTCACACTAAAACTTTTTAAAATTTCTTGTAGAGAAACATTACAGAAGACCTAAATAAATGTAAAGATCTACCATGTTCATAGATTTGAAGATGCAACATTGTTTGATGTGAATTCTCTGGAAGTTAATCTTTAGAATCAATGCAGTAGGGGCTGGGCACGGTTGCTCATGTCTGTAATTCCAGCACTTTGGGAGGCCAAGGTGGGCGGATCACAAGGTCGGGAGATCAAGACTATACTGGCTAACACGATAAAACCCTGTCTCTACTAAAAAAAAAAATACAAAAAAATTAGCCAGGCATGGTGGCATGGGCCTGTAGTCCCAGCTACTCAGGAGGCTGAGGCAGGATAATTGCTTGAATCTGGGAGGCTGAGGTTGCAGTGAGCCGAGATTGTGCCACTGCACTCCAACCTGGGTGACAAGGTGAGATTCTGTCTCAAAAAAAAAAAAAAAAAAAAAAAAAAAAAAAAAAAAAAAAAAAAAAAAGCATGAATGCAATCTATAGTTTGTAATTTATTGACTACAATGAATTCTATATCTATTTACTACAACTCTGTAGTAAATTGTGGCAAACATTTTGAGAGAAATTCACAAACTGTTTCCAAAATTTGTTTGGAAAATTCATAGGACCTAGAATTTTGAGAAAAAAATAGAGCCAATTTTCAGACATCTAAGAAAGCTGCAGTATCAAAGCATCATAACACAAAAATAATAAGGATAAAGAAGGGTTCAAAATTAGACCTCCACCTATGCAGTAAATTAAATGTTTATAAGGGCATGTAGATAATTCTGTGGGGAAAGTAAGTCTTTAACAAAGGCTTTTGAAATAAATGCATTCTCATATTAAAAAAATACATGCATCAGTCCTTTGTATACACAAAACTAATCCAATATTTTTAATGTAGGCATAAAAATGAAAAAGCAGAATTCAGAAAGCTTTTAAAAGAAAAAAATTAAACAATATCTGCGAGCTATTATAATAGGAAAAATATTTCTGAACAGAGAAAGCACTATCATAAGAGTAAAAATTGATAAATTGTAGATATTAATTAAAAATGTATCCTAATAAAACTGCAAAATGTAAGAAATTACAATTTTAAGCCATAGACTGTGATAAATTATTCCATATATGTATGAGAAAAAAATTGCATGTTCAAAAAGCACAGAGTACTCCTGAGATCCATTAAATAGTTATAAGAATCTTGAACAGGTATTTCACAAAACAAGAGATACAAGTGACTTATAGGAATGTGAAAAGATGCTCAATGTTATTATATAAGGGGAAATGCAACCAAAAGGCATTGAAACTGGAAAGACTACCATTTAAAATGATAATACTAATATTGGCAAATATGTGGGGAAACTAGAAGTCGTGTCTATTTCTTGTGAGAGTGTAAAATAGAACAACCGGCTGGGCTCGGTGGCTCATGCCTGTAATCCCAGCCCTTTGGGGGGCCGAGGCGGGCGGATCACGGTGTCATGAGATCGAGACTATCCTGGCTAACACGGTGAAACCCCGTCTCTACTAAAAATACAAAAAAAAAAAAAAAAATTAGCCGGGTGTGGTGGCGGGCGCCTGTAGTCCCAACTAATCAGGAAGCTGAGGCAGGAGAATGACATGAACCTGAGAAGTGGAGCTTGCGGTGAGCCCAGATCACGCCAGTGCACTCCAGCCCGGGCGACAGCGCGAGACTGTGTCTCAAAAAAAAAAAAAAAAAAGCGGAACAACAGCTTTGAAAAATAATTCGCTTCTTAATAAGGCCAACATACATCTACCCTATAGCACAGCAATTTCAATTCTAGAAATTTATCCAACAAAAATAAAAGCATATATTTACACAAAAACCTGTTTGAGAATGCACCTAAGTCCTTTATTTGTAAAAGCTAATTCTGAAAGCAATCTGAATATTCACTAACAGACTAATGAATAAGCAAACTCTGACAAATACATAGGCAACTCAGAAATATGAGGAAAAATAAACAAATGATACACACAAATATTTGGCTAAATCTCAAATATTTATGCTAAAGAAAATAAACCAGATACACACTCACACACACATCCTGTAGGAATTCTCCTTATTGGAATTTGAAGATGAACAAAATTAATCAATCATGATAGAAATTATAAGGGTTTAATCCGAGTTATTTGGGATGCTGAAGCCGGAGAATCGCTTGAACCCGGGAGGCGGAGGTTGCAGTGACCTCACATTGTACCACTGCACTCTAGGCTGGGTAACAGAGTAAGACTACGTCTTAAAACAAACAAACCAAAGAAATTATACAGGTTTGCCTCTGAAGAAGAGAAGAGAAGTTTGAATAAGCACAATAGTATTTTCTAGATTTAGTGTAATTAGGTAAATATATCAATTAATAAGAAGTACGAAACCACATTTTTGACACGTTTATTATATTTAAAATATAGCGCAATAAAATAAGGTTAGGAAATGATTGCATATTACTCTCTGAGAGGAAGAATGTTATCTGTTGGTAGAATTAATAAAGTTACTCATTTCTTATAAGAAGTAAAGATATATTGGCCGGGTGCGGTGGCTCGCGCCTATAATCCCAGCACTTTGGGAGGCTGAGGCAGGCGGATCACAATCTCAGGAGATTGAGACCATCCTGGCTAACACGGTGAAACCCCATCGCTACTAAAAATACAAAAAATAAGACGGGCATGGTGGCGGGCACCTGTAGTCCCAGCTATTCAGGAGGCTGAGGTAGGAGGATAGCGTGAACTTGGGAGGCGGAGTTGCAGTGAGCCGAGATCACGTCACTGCACTCCAACCTGGGCTGCAGAGTGAGACTCCGTCTCAAAAAAAAAGAAAAAAGAAGTAAAGATATATCTATTAACCTGTATAGGTATATATAAGCAAAAAACAACCATTCAACTTTTGTGGGCATAGTAGTCTGTGTCAGGCATTTTTGTATAAATCATAAACATTTATTTCTCATTCAAATAATAAATATATTATCTCACGGTTATAAAGGTATAATAAGTACAATTTTAAAAAATAGACAAACTTTTCTGAATATTTCCAGTACAGTGGTATATCATTTTTTTCCAATAGAATAAATAGAAAAATACTCAAACTCTGGGTAATATTTTGCAGAAAATGAATTAGTTACACTTATTCAAGTTGAATTATTCTAGTTCCTCAATTTTATATTCCAGAAAAATATATGCTGACTATATTTTTAATGCTTTTTTTATTAGAGAAGTTTGTTTATTGATATGTACATCGCTTTTACTAATTCAGTTTTGAGCAAGGTGTGACTCTTTATTCAATTTTCCAAAGAGTTCCAAACCAAAACTTGTGGATTTCCAGTTGATCTGTATATCACCTTGCTACCTCTGGCTTTTTTCTCTCTAATACAGGTATAAGAATAACATTTAACAATAAATGATTTGTGAAGCCAGTTGAAAAATGTTCATGCTATATTAATGAACTTGATAAAATGCATTAAATTTATGAATTTCTACAGGTTTGTTAGTGCCTGGAATCTATAGGTAGAGACACCCATAAAAAAGTCTTATAATATAAGCTATATAACTTAGTGAAAAATCAATAAGGCATACTAATGTTTGCATAGGATGACAACCTGGTCATATTAATTTTTCTGAGAAAATAATCTCAAATGAAAAATCACTTCCCTAAAGCATTATTTGTTTTTATATCAGATTTATTTCAGTTCAACCAACATTTATTGCATGCTCTAAGTATTAGATATTGTGATTGGTCCTGGGAATGCTAAGATAAAAATTTCTCCTTTTCTAACCTTGAATTCACAGAGAGGTAGAAGCAAGAGAAGCATAAACATATAATTTCAATGCAATATGGTAAGTAAAATGATAGTGGTACTTTTTCTGAATTTTCAGATATCAATTATTTATTTATAAACAGTTCTTTAGAGGGTGATTTATTTTCTCTATAGACATCAACAGGATACACTTGCCTTGTGTGGCAAAAATAAATTAATTTTAGCTTTGTGCAGATACATCCTATTGAGTTACAAAGTGATGCTATCAAACACCACTGACAACAACAAATTCAGGATTTATGGCTCTCTTTGTCTCTGTTTCTCTCTCCTCTCTCTCTCTCTCTCTGTGTATGTATATACATATATGTATATTATACATATATGTATAATATACATATATAGTTTAGGATACACGTGTATTTATATATAATTTTATTTTTTAGAACAAAATTAAAAATAAAGTGTCTTTAAATGAAAGTCTGTGTTTGTAACACAATCTTATGACATCACCATTAAAAAGGCTATTCAGAACACTTCCTCAAATTGAAACTATTACCAATACTGAGTTAAATATTTTAGGACTACTTCATTATCTAGGAAATTTGAAAAGCAAATTAACTCTTTGCTCAGAGTATTGTGATACCATATCTTTTATTGTAAAATAAGATATTAATTATAAAATATTGTCAAATTTCTGAAAAAGTGTTTATATAAGTGTTAGGAATATGTTTAGCCCTGGGAGCCATGTGTTACTTATCATTGTACAGATCTTCTTGCTGACACAACTGGGTATGGTAGACGGCCTGATAGGATTAACTGCAAGTAAAGCAGAAATTATTAAAAACAATATTGAGGCCAGCAAGGTGGCTCATGCCTGTAATTCCAGCACTTTGGGAGGTTGAGGCAGGTGGATCATGACATCAGGCATTCAAGACTAGCCTGACCAAGATGGTGAAACCCCGTCTTTACTAAAATTACAAAATTAGGTGGGCATGGTGGTGGGTTCCTGTAATCCCAGGCTGAGGAAGATAATTGCTTGAACCCAGAAGGTGGAGGTGCAGGTTGCAGTGAGTCGAGATCACACCACTGCACTCTAGCCTGGGTGACAGAGTAAGACAACGCCTCAAAAACAAAAACAAAAACAAAACAAACAAACAAACAAAACTTAAATTAACTGGATGTTAAATGTGGTTTCTTTACATTTACCAGAATTTCAGCCAAGGTCCTAATGGCCCCAAATAATAGGTGCTACATTATCAAGCAGATATATCAAGAGATTGTGATAATGTTAATGAAACCCCTTTGCTAATCACTCATTTCCAAAATTTATATTTTCAAAGGGAATTTTGTACAGAGTTCCTAAAAAAAGGGATCACGATGCCAGTGTATTGCCTCACTGATTGCTAAATGAAGAGGACTATAATGAAGCATTCAAAGAACGTGATGTGCCTCTGGGGCAACTGAAGGATTGCTATCTGACTTATGCATTTAAAACCTTCGAAGTGGAAGTTTGTCTGGAATGGCTTAGGCAAACAGACTGGGTTGGATTGAGAATTGAATGTATACATAAAATTTGGTTTGGTCAGATGAGAACACCAAATGTGGTAGCTAGATCACCGTTATTTATGAGATTTTTATTGGGTTGATTTGTCTTGAAAGAATCAAATCTAAGAGAAATGTTTGGAATGGCTAGATGATCCTAATAGAAGAAATCTTACAGGTCTTTACTGCTAAAGCTAAGGAGATGAGAGTAAACAGTAAGTGGCCAATTCAAAGAAGCATGGACTATGTTGAAACATGGACTATAGCTGCAATTTCCCAGTGGTGCAGTTTTCAAGCGTTTTACCCCAGGAAAGAAAAAAATAAATAAATGAAAAGTAGCCATTTCACCATTCAGAGGATAGATACTGTTGCCCAGTGAAAACTACATGAATTATGTAATAGTTTTATGCTTGTTTCCCCCACTCACCATTCCAAAACTGTAAGACTTCAAGATAGAACAGGAGGTATGAAATTTTAACAGCACATAAAAAATAGTGAACATTCTATCCCCGCACTTCATTGCCATTACTAAGGCTAAGGCAGGACTGAGTTTAGAATGCAGCAAAGCTTTGAAATATATAAGAGATAATATCTCTAATATTCAAATGCACCATAAACTCAAAACTTAGAATCAATCCTACTTTTAAAATACTGAATGTGACAAGAAACGTTATAAAATTTTCAAGATATCAGTATATGATAGAAAGAGATGTATTGCTTTAGCACAAATCATTCTACAAAAAAAATTCTTCTAAAATGAATTACTTCTCCATATCCTACAAATTTTCTTTCTTTTTTTTTTTTTTTGAGACAGAGTTTCACTCTTGTTGCCCAGGCTGTAGTGCAGTGGCTTGATCTCAGCTTACTGCAAACTCTGCCTACCGGGTTCAAGTAATTCTCCTGCCTCGGCCTCCCAAGTAGCTGGGATTACAGGTGCCAGCCACCACGCCCAGCTATTTTTTTGTATTTTTAGTAGAGATGGGGTTTCACCGTGTTGGCCAGGCTGGTCTTGGATGCCTGACTTCAGCTGATCCACCGGCCTTGGCCTCCCGAAATGCTGGGATTGCAGGCATGAGTTGCCGTGCCCAGCCACAAAATTTTCTTTTACCTTGGAAAACATATATGCAAATATACTTGTCAACTATCCGACAAAGGTCTTCGGTATGTATGTATGGATTCATTGAACATTGTTTTTTTTTACATAATGAATATTTTATGATTTTTAGCTTTGGTTTTTTGAAATGAACCAATAAATTGAAGAGACACAAGAAGTAATATGTGTGTAAATACCAGCATGCTTAGCCCCTGAAATAAACCTCTTACAGGTGTCTGACTCCTAAATCCAATTTGACATTTTTTCAGAACTTGTCTTTATCAATTATTTACATTCTGCTTCATTTTCTGATTTGTTTTTTTACTTTCACACTCACTTATCGTTGTTTTACACAATAGTTGTTTACTACAGTAACAATTATATCTGACATAAATGTACTGAGGAACAAAACAACCATCTTATGGCATACAAATTAGCAGTGGGAGAAGGCTAACCCCAAACATATGCCAAGCCAGGGGCCAGGAAATCCAGGGATGTGATTAGGCAGAAACTGGGAAGGCACTTTATAGCGATTCCTATCTTTGTTACAGACATGAAGGAGATAAATTATAATATGAAAAAATGGCCCTCCCAGTCCTAAAGAGATTAACTAAAAGTCTAGTACATTTTAAAGATCTGAATAGGAAACACTTGTCATTTATTGTCTCTAAGGGCAGCCACTGTAAGACTTCAAAACAACCTTGGTCTCCACAATCTTTTATCTTAACCTGAACATTCCCTTTTCTATCAATCCCAGGTCTTCAAACAAACTCAACCAATTATCAACCAGAAAATGTTTAAATTCACCTATAGCCTGGAACCAACCCCCAAACCCCAATACCCTCCCATCCCCCAAACCCCCTGCCACCCCCAACCCCTCCCACCCCCACTTCCTCTGCTTTGAGTTGTCCCACCTTTCTGGATCAAACTGATGTATTTCTCAAGTGTAGTTAATTGATGTCTCATGCCTTTCTAAAATGTATAAAAGCAAGCTGCCTCCCAGCCACCTTGGGCACATGTTCTCAGGACCTCCTGAGTGCTGTGTCACTGGCCATAGTTACTCATATTTGGCTTAGAATAAATCTCTTCCAATATATTTTTTTAAAGAAGAAAGAAAAAGGAAAAACAAATGCTTTTGCAGAAGCCAAGAAGAAAGTGAAGGGAAATAAATGAGAGTGGAAAAATGAGAGATCAATTGTGCTGAGATATGCTTTTTTTGGCAATTAATTGCAACAAGTACCCAAAATGCCAATTATAACATAGTTTGCTATCTACCATTGCTTTATTTAACTGACGTATTCAACCATAGATATAGAAAAAAGACTGACCTAGTTTAGAAAAGTTCTATCCTGATACATTTAAGCACTAGAGAGTATACACAAATAAAAACACAAACTTACTTTTCTTAAAAAACTTTTACTGAGTCAAATATTAAAAGAGAACACATGTTTGTAAAGCATCTCATGAAGTTGATTTTTGATTTTTCAGTCCTTCAGTAACTAATAATCTTTATTTTGACATTGATGGTTATCTGATGGAAGAATAACTGCAAGATATTAATAATAGAAATCATTTGCATCAGCCGGGTACAGTGGCTCACTCCTGTAATCCCAGAACACTGGGAGGCCAAGGGGGGCAGATCACTTCAGCCCACGAGTTGGAGACCAGCCTGGGCAATGTGGCAAAATCTTGTTTCTACTAAAGATACAAAAATTAGCTGGGCATGGCGGCATGTGCCTGTAGTCCCAACTACTCAGGAGGCTGAGATGGGAGGATTGCATGAGCACACTGCACTTCAGCCTGGGCAACATAGTAAGATCCTGTCACAAAAAAAAATCATTTGTGTCAAATGATTTTTGTATCAAAGCTTTCAGAAAAAGGAGTGGAAAGGAAATTTAAAAAGCTTTTGTCCATCATTCTTAGATGTCATATTCAATTAAATATTTCTTCAGACTTAATAAAAAAAATTGAACAATAATAACAAGTGTGACTTTATTTCCATTAACCTGAAATTTACTGCTATTTCAAATTCTATTCAATTTAGAGTTTTTAAGATTAAAAACAAGAAATATTAAATAGAAGTTACAATATTTTTGAAGTAATTGGTGAGAATTTGTTTAATAATGCCTACGTATTTGGTAATTTGATCTTAGTTCTACAAATTTCACTATCACAAACTCTTCCCTGTCCATTACCTCAGCTACAAGATTTATCAGACTGTCAATGATAACTATGTCACATATGGTAGGGCCCTTTGCTTTAATGAGGGTGATTAGCTAAAATTGATGTTCATTGCCTTAATACAGACATACTATATTTAGATATATTTAACTCTATTACACATGCTGCAAACACATACTCTTGTTGTCTTCTACACTATTATATATTTTACTTGTTATAGTAGACATTTATTTTCGATGGATAACTAAGTATAATAAAATAGATAGCAGAGGAATTAATTATCTCATATGGATATCATTTCACCTGATCTTGATGAACAAGGAAATGGGTGATTTACCCAGGAATAAATGTAAAGTTCTGTATGGTTTGGAGAGCACAAATGGTCACCTAATTTTGAAACACTTTAGGTAAATTCCCATTCAGAAAAACATTTATCACTTATATAACTAATGAAATGCTTAGGGGAAAGTGTTTTGGCTGACAAAGAACCATACTTTGCTTTTAGAGACTATTTTTGTATTTGAATATTTCATAAAAACTATTTCTAAGCCAAGGAAAAAAAAACTAAATAAAACGGCAAAGGTCTATTTTTGAAAGTGAAATATTTACGTATAACCGTAGTTAGAAAAGAAGTGGAAATCAGTATGTGATTTCAGATGATTGCGTATTTTATAACTATTAGGGATAAAGTGCATTAGAGCTTCCTGTTGCCAGTTGCTGAGAGGCTTTGATTCAGAGGTAGCATCTGTACAAAAAGATACTGCCATTTTTATGGTAAATGCTTTTTAAATTGAACTAGAAAGTAAATAGTCACACATTTTGAAAAAAATATGAATTTTTAAAAGTCTGTGTTTGAACATCAATAAAGAAACCAACATAACTATGAATTAAGAGAAATCTAGAAATACATGATTTAAACAAAAACATTGCAAACATTTATGTCATAATATTTACTTTCTTAAAATAGAAACAAAAGCAGTTGAAGATTTAATTCACTATAAGAAAGAAAAGTTTTTGTACATAATGTTTTCTAAGGTAGTAAATGTGAACCTAAGTAACATGGCATGGAATGAAAATAAATTACTGAGAATGGCTTTGTATTGATTACGTATGTTCTGAAATTTTTCTGTATTGAAACAAATCTACACAGTGGAGGAAAATATGTACTTAAAACTGGCATCTGATGTGATTAGTGTATTACATACATACAAATTTGCAATAGTCTCTGAAGAGAAAATGAGATTTCTACCTTTTCCATTTCCAATTCAGTCCAGTCATTTTGGTGTATTTCTCTGATAGTGTCTCTATTAAAATGTAATTTATTTTATTTTATTTCTATAAATTTATGGAGTGCAACTGTAATTTTGTTACATCCATAGGTTGCATAGTGAAGTCAGGATGTTCAGCATATTCATCACCTGAAAAGCATACCTTGTACTCATTAAGTAATTTCTTATCATTTACTCCCCTCTCACTCTCCCCCAACTCTTCCAAGTCTTCATGTCCAAGTCTCTATCATTGCACACTCTATGTCCATGTGAACGCATTAATTACCTCCCATTTATAAACGAGAACACGCAGTATCTGTCTTTCTGTGTCTGACTTTCATCTAAGATAATGTCCTCCAGTTCCATCCAAACTGCTCCAAAATACATGTTTCATGAGTATATTATTTTTAAAGGCTGAATTGTATTCCATTGTGTATATCACCATATTTTTTTATCTTTAGGTGGAAATCTTTTTTATTATACTTTAAGTTCTGGGGTACATGTGCAGAACTTGCAGGTTTGTTATGTAGGTATACACGTGCCATAGTGGTTTGCTGCACTCATCAACCTGTAATCTACATTAGGTCTTTCTCTAAATGCTATCCTTCCCCTAGCCCCTCACCCTCTGACAGGCTGTGGAGTGTGATGTTCCCCTCCTTGTGTCCATGTATTCTCATTGTTCAACTCCCACTTATGAGTGAGAGCATGCAGTGTTTGGTTTTCTGTTCTTGTGTTAGCTCGCTGAGAATGATGTTTGTCAATTTCATTCATGTCCCTGCAAAGGACATGAACTCATCGTTTTTTATGGCTGCATAGTATTCCATGATGTATATGTGCCACATTTTCTTTATCCAATCTATCATTGGTGGGCATTTGGGTTGGTTCCAAGTCTTTGCTATTGTGAACAGTGCTGCAATAAACATATGTGTGCATGTGTCTTCAGAGTAGGATGATTTGTAATCCTTTGGGTATATACCCAGTAATGGGATTGCTGGGTCAAAAGGTATTTCTAGTTCTAGATCCCTGAGGAATCGCCACACTGTCTTCCACACTGGTTAAACTAATTTATCCTCCCACCAACAGTGTAAAAGCATTCCTATTGCTCCACATTCTCTCCAGTATCTGTTGTTTTCTGACTTTTTAGTGATCTCCATTCTAACTGGATTGAGATGGTACCATCTCACATTTTCTTTATCAAATCATCTATTGGTGGACACTTAGGTTGATTCAGTATCTTTGCTACTGTGAATAGTGCTGTGATAAGTGCTGGTATGTTTATGATATAAGGATTTCAAATAGACTGTTAAGAGTGTAAAAAGTTTCCACTGAACTTTGGACTGGAAATATGATAAGAGAAGATCCTTTCACTAATAGAGGTGGAGCGTTAAGAGATAAAATCAATAACTAATTTTATGCTGCACTAAACAGGGAAGAAAGAGAAAGTGAGTAAAAAGCAAGTTTTGTGGTTGGCCAGGTTTTGGATTACATAATGAAAATAGACAAACATACTTTATTAAGCATATTGCATAACCTATGCTACTTTCAGCTGATTTATATTCATTTAATCCCTCATTCAACTTAATATAATATCCTCCTTTCCTTCCTGGCTTTCTACCTGCCTGTTCTCATTCATTAACTTGTTTTAGCCAATGAGTCATGAGTAGCTACTCTGTTCAGGCATTGTTCTCAGTTCTAGTGATACAGTAGCATACAATTTTAACAAAATATCTGCCCTCATGAAGCTACATTTTACAGGAAGGAACTCAGTGAACAAGTCAACAGAAAAATATAAAATATTTTAGAATACAAATAATTGGTATGAAGGAAAACCAGTCAAATGAGGGGTAAGACATATTCAAGGTAGAGAACAATCTACAATTACACTGAGCCCTGAACAAAGAGAGAAAATAAGCTATACATAAATTTGGGGAAGAACATTTCAGGAAGAGGGAAGTGTACAGGCTCTAATGAAATCAAAAAGCTATTCCAAAAATCTATTCCAAAAAGAGCAAAAAATCATTATGCTTGAAATTGAATTGAATGAACAATGAGAAGAATAGTAAAAATGAGATCAAACAATAATCTAGAGCTAGATCAGAAAAAAGTCTAAAAGCTAAAATGAAGATATGCATCTTATTCTCAAGTGTGAAGAGATCTGATCAGGAGAACTACATGATATGATTACTGTTTCAAAATAAGGATTCTTGATGCTATTTGGAAAATGATGGCCTACTATAATGATAAGAGATTATTTTAAATATGTAGTAATGAGATAAAATGACATGAATGAATGTTTTTATTTATAATGAGCATACCAGTGTGTAGCCTCTTTAGTACTTGTATACTTGGAAGCAGTTTATTCTCCGAAGTTTTTTTTTCTTTATTTCTTCTCTAACTTGTTTATTCTTTTTAAATTTAATGTCAATATAATATGCTTTAACTTTAAACATTTAGGTGCTTTATGAGTGGAATCTCAGTTAAAAAATGTTACTATTCAGTAGGTACTAAATTGAGTTCCTGTTTTACTTTACAAACCAAGCACCATAGGTTGTTACAGAAAACCATTATAAGTCAAATTTTTTAAAAGTTTCTTCAGTGAAGTAGACATTACAAAAGTTATATTTAAACACAACACTATGAACTCAAGTCACAGAGGCAAAGAGAAACTATTTGCTTTGAGCATCTACACATTGTAAAAAAGGTTATTGAATGCAATTCAAATCTAACTTCATTTGAGGATAACCCCAGGCACTTTGTGTCTGTATTTCTTGTAGTTTTGTACTGACTATTGGAAACTCATTCAGTTTTGCCTTAAAGCACCCAGTAACCTATGAACAAAATGCATAAAAACTATTACATGATATTTAGCCTCTGTAGACCAAACACAACAGGTATATGCAATTGCATAGTGCTGATGACTCACAAAAACAAAACAAAACAAAACAAAACAAAACAAAACAACTCTGTCCTCAGACTGATTTGTGAAAATAACTATTTAATCTAAAAATAAACTAAAGAGTGAAAATGAGAATTAGCAAATAGAGCTGAAGGTGTGTGTCAAAATGGATTGTATTTTATATAGCCTTTTACTATAATTATTCTTATAACAGGGCTTGTTTTCCTCTATTAGACTGCAAACGTGTTGGTTACTGAGGCGGTTGCACTTGTTTTTGTATCACTTATGAAACCTAGTATAGTGCTTTGTATTATAATAATCATTCATTAGATATTATATGAATGATTTGAATTATATTTCCTAGTAGCTCAAAGTTAGTTTTGATGGATAAATGAATGTAATACAACCATATACATTATTAGTAAGGAACTTAATAATATCATGAAGTATCTTTAACCAAAGTAATAATTAAAAAGTAGGAGTAAACCATGATAAGTTCAAATTTAGAATTTGATAGATAATGGAGATTACTTTTCAGGCCTAAATATTGAAGGATAGAAGTTTATGAAACTTTGAGGTTCAAATTATTTGTAGAAATGTTTATTTAATATTATATTCAAGATATTAAAATGACAACAATAGGAAAATGTATAAGAGATTTGTTAAACACATCCTGAAAGCATGGAAATAACCATATATCTTAGCCTAATGCATGAAATAGTATAGCAAATATAAGCAGGATGTTTTTATTTTTATTTTAAAATTGTGTTTATCACTGGATAGGGATAATAAATTTATTCTATTTATTTTTTGCTGTTAAACATATACTTTAATAAACTAAACACATTTGTTTCTGCAGTGGATGGAAATATGTTTGTCACAGGTAAAATTGTCACTTGGGTAAATTTTATCTCAAGCAACTCCTTTTTAGTTTTAATACTTTCTATGTTGCCCAAATCAAGTCTTATTTCCATGAATCACTGTTTTATGTAATAATTTTCTTGGTGAGGTCAATTTACAGAGTTTTGGTACTTTCATGTCAGATTGCTAAGGTAGTATAATTTAGTTTAGAGGAAGAATTTCTACACAAATCATGTAATTGTCTCTTCATTATATATCAGGGTAAAATCTATAAAAAACAAAATTGGTTTGAGAACAAAGCTGTCATTACTTGCAAGATGAAAACAGAAAAATTACATGTGTTTATTAAAACACAGAAGTATATTCCTGTGCAAATTAACACAGATTCTGAAGTGAAAGACAGGACTTCTGAGAGATTTTGAGTCCAAGGGTTCACCTCTTCAAACACAACAGAAAAAACTCTAATTTTTTAATTTTTAAATCTAATCAGTTTATATATGGCCAGGTCCAGCAAAAAAAAGCTGGGTTGATGATGTGTTTTGCAGTTATTCAAGCTAGTTTGAAAGAGTACCTGGCAGTGATTGTGAAGACCAATGATTATGCTACTAAGGTCTCTCAATTGCCAGACCCCCACCAAGTATTTTTTAAATATGCTATTGTGTTTTGAAACTCAAAACCTCATATTTTTGTTAATCTAGTTACCTGCCAAACCAAACAGGAATCCAAAGTTTCATAACCCTGCTGTGTTCTCTGGTTACTAGAAATAAGCATATTTTTGATGTTTTAACAACCTTTTAAAATAATAATTTCTAATAATGAAATAGAATATTTCTATTTTAAGTAGCTATTGGGTATATCTTTACATAACGAGATGATTATATTAAATGGGTTTTTTAGATGAATGATGTGCATGGGTAGATATTTTTAAAACGAAATATGTTTTTTCCTTTTTTACTTAAATTTCTTTTTAGAACATACTGTTATGAACATTAACATTTATTCAAGCCCTTGGGACAATTCTTCAGTTACCCAGTTAAAATTTTCATGATCTCTGCAAAACACAGATTAGAAATATAAAATAACATAAATTTTAGAATACAGTGAGATGACTTACACAATTTGATAATATTTTATATAATATTTTATGATTAACCAGTTAACTGAAACCTAAAAACCTGTATTAACTGATTAATATTGTAGCAAAATGTCAGTTCATGTTATTGTATCAATCACTTGTGGATACATGATTATGCTGTCGTGATATGATTTTTAACAATGGTCTTGTCATTTTTAGCTTTTACTATTATGATTTTAATTAGAATATATTAAAGTCACTATGTCATAACAGATTTTATGTCATGCCATGCAGTCCTATTGCTCTTTTGTTTCAAATATCATATAGTCTAAAGCAATTATTCTCATTAAATACATGCATCAAAATCCACTGCAGTTATTACATGCTAACTCAAACTTACAAAATCAAGCTCTCTGTGATCCTCGTTAATGCATCTAAGTACTTGAGCCAATAATCCAAGTACTTTGGGGGGCCGAGGTGAGAGGATAGCATGTGGCCAGAAGTTCAAGACCAGCCTGGGCAACATAGCGAGACTCCATCTCTACAAAAAAATGTTAAAAATTAGCCAGACATGGTGGTGCATGTCTTAGTTCTAACTACTCAGGAGGCTGAGAAAGGAAGATTACTTTAGCCCAGGAGCTCAAAGGTGCAGTGAGCTGTGACTGCACTCCAGCCCGTCTAAAAAAAAAAAAAAACAAACAAACGGAAAGAAAAGAAAAAAAGAAATAAAAAGGTATACACATTTTTTTTCTGAAGTGGATGGAAATATGTCATGTCAGAGGTAAATTGTGACTTGAGTAAGTTTTATGTTGAGCAACTCTTTTTGTTTACATTTTCTATGTTGCCCAAATAAAGTCTTATTTTCATAAATCACTGCTTTACGTAACAACTTTTCCTGCAGCCCTGGGTATGGTGGCACACAGTTGTAGTCCCAGGTACACTGGACGCTGAGGCAAAAGGATCATTTGAACCCAGAACTTCAAGGTCAACCTGGGCAACATAGCAAGATCCTATCTGTAACAAAAATTTTTTTAATGATAATTCTCATGCAAAATTCAGTTTGCACTATTTTAAAAAATGAAACACTTATAAGAGCATGGTCATAAGGTAATTCTGACATGGTGTCAAGCCATTTAAACTTAGAT
Source organism: Pan troglodytes (assembly GCF_028858775.2). NCBI lineage: Eukaryota > Metazoa > Chordata > Mammalia > Primates > Hominidae > Pan > Pan troglodytes. The sequence continues at coordinate 15,314,042 of NC_072412.2, read as the reverse complement.
ATAACCTAGGATTTAGGATCCGTGCTATTGTTTACATAGTAAGTCCACATTTAATATCAGTAGATTATTGGAAACTGCAACTATCAGCAAAATGGTGAACAATGAAACAAATTTTACCATAGGCCAATTGATACAACAATATGTAAGTTCCTACTGCATATTTCTGGTCACAATATTATCACTGTACTTCTAAATGAAGACTAAAACACTTATAACATTCAACACTGAAATAAGTGTGAGGTATCCATACATTTTTAAAAAGATTAATAAAAACAAGTAAGATGATTATTTACCCAGTTATTCCAGTTCAGAGTCTCGGGTGGCAAGAACCTATTCTTACTCAGCATGAAATGCAGGAATAAACCCTGCACAGGATGCTATTCCATGGCAGGGCACAACCACATTCACTCACATGGGGACACACAGTGGGGAAATGCCAATTAACCAGACATGCACATCTTGGGGATGTGAGAGGAAGCAGGAGTTCCTGGAGAAAACCCATGCAGGCATGGGGAGAACATGCAGACCCTACGCAAATGGTAGCCCTGTCCAGGAATCAATATTTATTCTCATCTACACTATAGCAAAACAACATTGAATAAAACAACTTTATTTGAGGACCTGTTTTACTTGTACATCTTTGGGAAAATCTTTCAACTTTTATTACTCATAATGTTCTCAATAAAAGTGTGTTAAGAATACATATTTCAGGAGGTTTTTTGAGACAATCAAATGTGGCAATGCATGCAGAATTAATAGCCCGTAAGGCATTTTATACAGTATGTTCTTAGTAATCTACTTTTGATTGATAATTGCTTTATAAAATAATCTGATTACTTTTGGTATAAAGGATAACATATTCCACTAATACTGTGAAGTTTCAGTGATATAAACATTTAGAAATCGTCTGCTCTGTTATGGAAAAAAACATCTAGAAGTATCTTTCAGATTGAAAAATGTTTTTAAGGTGCTGGAATAATGGTACCTCTTGTGGATTTGTCTAGGATTACCCAATGTTTGTGATTGCTGAGTAATATTAGTGAAATAAGTAGGCAAATCTTTTAACAACTGAATAGAATCCTTCCCTGAACAATTTCCCAGGTGTTATTGCTGTTGCTATCTTATTAAATATTCAATGCCATCTATTATATCCTATGCAGAGTCAAATAATAAGCTTACATAAACTAATATTTAATATAATACTAATAAATTTAAGATGATATAAAGCAGAATAAAATAACATTTCAGAATAAAAAGACTTTGAAGCTTCCCTGTATTACTTGATAAGATTTAGGTACAGTCTCAAGAAAACATTTTTTTTTCCTTCTTCTGTATCAGCTCATCTACAAACCAATTTATTTCTGAAACAGGCCCCAGGGGCAGGCTGGTTGGTGACTGTAATGGGGGATATCTGACTGGCCACTCAAGGAAATTGCTATGGACTTTTAATCTTATTTTGATTAAGTTCTGTGCAGATTGTGTCTGCCAGGCTAGCACTAAGTTTACTGTTTCTGAGATCTTTTGGCTGCTATTAGACTGGACTCAATTTTTTTTCTACATTCTCAAGGTTAAGTTGAAACAGTATTACCCATTATTTATAAATGGTAAGTGTTTAGGTTTTGCCTTGTGTTACAAACTAGAATGTTAATAAAAATACTATATTTAACAAGTTGCAAGTTTATGAAAGTCATTGTTTTTGAAAGTAAGTTTTAGATTAAAAAAAAACAAAAGAAAGGAAAAGAAAAATCCTTTAAGGGGAAACAATGTATGTGTTTAAAGTTTCAAAAGGTAATTTATAAAGAAATCAAATATAGTTAAAAATAACTAATCAAAGATGAATATTTAGTGTAGAGGAACATGGATATGGATAAACTGTAGGATATTTTATTTATCTTTTTCTTTCAGCAAAGATCTAACTAAAATTAGAGAAATGATGTGTTTTATTCTAGAACCATCACAATACAAACAATAATATGTTGTTTTTCATCTTGTATTGGATAAACACTATTAATCCATTCCTCTTTGCTTCTTCAATTAAAATTCCGTGTATTATATAAATACCTCCCTCTACCCTCTGCAGTGTAGGAGAATCAGGGAAATCTCATCCCATCTGCCGAAACAGAGATGTATCCTGTATGTACCTTGCCAATGACGGCAACTTCTTTTCCTTTGTTGAGATATAATAGAAACCCCAGGTTGACACCATTTAGTTCATGATATCACTTCCAGATTGATATTGGTCGAAAGGTGACTTAATCTGGCTAAATCAGATGCAAGAGATGGACTTGTGTTCTATTATTAGAATATAAATTTCTTGTCTTTCTGTATATGATTAGCAAAGCATGCTGCAACAATTGTTCTTATCAGCAAAGAAAAATTCTGATAAGCACCTGGAAATACGGCACCTGGAAGCCCTCATTCCTCAGGACTTGATAAAAAAAATTCATTATTATTAAAGCAAGTTAAGAGCCAGGATTACTGTTACTTGTCTTGAAAGCATGTTGACATCTCTATTGTTCCATATGCCTTGTCAGAATGATCTCTGGCTTAGGGAAAACTCTTCAGCTATCTGCTCTAGCACGCTGGTGTGAAAGATGTGTTAAGGGAGAGGTGGTAGCTTGATCCTTAGTGCTGTTAGACATCAGGTGGGTCTTAGATAGCTCAAATCATCAGGTCACTTTTTTCAGCCATGAGTAGTATGCTCTACAGCAGTTATTAATTTATATAAATGCTGTAGATTTAAAAATGGTAGTGAAGTGCTAATTCAGAGTATCTGATTTATAATTCAGAGCAATTCAATGGGTCATAGTTAAGTTGGCAGGAGTATTCTAGTTATCTCTCCAAATATAATAATTTTAAATATTGTCCACACAAGGAAAAACCTAACATCTTTCTCCATATCCTTAAAACTCCAGATATGAATTTGATCATGCAGTGCTTGTCTTTCTGTGCCTGGCTTATTTCACTTAACAAAGTGTCCTCCAACTTCATCCACATTGCTAAAAATAACAGCATTTTATGGCTGAATATTGTTCTGGAGGGGTGGATAGATAGATGATAAATAGATAGATGATAGATAGATAGATAGATAGATAGATAGATAGATATACATTTATACACCACATTTTCTTTATCCATTTGTTGTTAGATGAGCATTTAGGCGGACTCCATATCACGGCTATTTTGAATGATGCTTCAATATCCCTGGGTGCAGATGTCTCTTTGACATACTAATTTCATTTTTTTGATCACGTACCCAGTAATGGGATTGCTGGGTAATATAATAGTTATCTTTTTTATTTTTTGTGGAACCTCCATACTGCTTTTCATAACAGCTATACTATTTTATATTCCCACCAACAGTGTATAACATTCCTCTTTCTCCACATTATCGTTTCCATTTGTTATATTTTGTCTTCTTGATAATATCCATCATTTAAACTGGGGTAAGGTAATAGCTCATTGCGGTTTTGTTTTGCATTTTTCTGAGGCTTAATGATGTTGAGCATTTCTTTATATATTTTTTGGCCATTTGTATATCTTCTTTTGTCCATTTTTTAATCAATTTTTTCTTTTGCTATTGAGTTTTTTGAGTTCCTTATATATTCTGGATATCAAACCTTGTTGAATACATAGTTTGCAAACACCTTATCCTGTTCTGTAATTGTCTCTTCATTTTATTGATTGATAAGAAGTAGGTTAATTGTGCTATATAAGTGCAAACTTTGTCTAAAGGAGAATATGTGTTCTTTGAAGACAAATGTCCATTTGTCAAGCCCCCCAGTACTTTCTTTTATGTAGGAATGCCAATATAGGGCCTTTCCATTTTGAAGCTGTTTGTGAGTAGATTTTTCTCTTCCCACCAACTGGAGGCTAAAATGTAAACCAGAGACCCAAGAATAGCCACTCATTCCTTGCATTTTTAGCCTTGCAAGGTAAGAAGTAGGCAGAGAGTCTGAAATTATTCCTGTCAGATGGATAGATTTTTTGAATCCAATGGAAAAGTGGGAAGTGACAAGCTAAAGCAGAGCCCAGCAGCATTCCAGAAAATGCCTGTGCATGCTTTGCTGGCAGTGGCCAGCGGTCATGACTGACAGGACAATAGCCACATGAAAAGCAGAACTTCCTTTTTCTGATATTGGTTCTGACTTGCTCTCTGATTCCTGCCTGAGCCTGGTTCACCTACTTTTTTTTCAGTTCTAAGAGCTGCGTTGTGCTTTTCCAATGCATTCATTTTTGCTTGCTTTAAATTCCAAGTAATTTCTATTGTCTTTAAACAACTGCCTACCTAAAATAATTATTAAATATATAGCTAAAACACTAAATTAAATAAACTTACATTGTTTTCCTTGCTGTAAGAATTCTCTAAGCCTTTCTTATTTTAATATGCACCATGAACCTCCAGTTGAGGCAATGTGCAACACATTTTGAGAGACATGATCTACCTGTTGGAATCTTAACATTTAGAACAGATATATTGATCAGTGTATAATTTTTGGATTATCAAAGATGGGAATAAAATTGAGCTATAATATATAAAATAAGAGGATTTATATATGTCTGTTTTTTTACTCCCCATCTCACCTGCTACTTCTTTATGGATAACAGTTATCCCACTTGATGGAATTTTTCTCTTTTCATCCATTACTTTTTTATTTAAATTATTCCCTCTCCTAGGATGTAAGTTTCCATAGACTGAAATGTTGTTATTTAATGGTAATAAGCCTTATTTTCAAGCTGCTTTACAGAATTTTGGCTTTGTCTTTTGTTTTCTTCATTGTACTTTTCTTACTCCACTCAGAATTTGTTGACCTGCTTAAATCTGCTTATATCTGTCTTTAATCAGTACTAAAAACATTCTCTATTATTTCCTTAGTTATTGCCTTTGTCTCTCTTTTCCTGGTAAAGTTTAGACATATATTAACGTTTAACTCTATCCTTTGTATCTTGAAACTTTTCTTCAATAATTTATTTTCTTTCTTCCTACTGCACTTCGTTAATTTTCTAGTAGTTCTCTGTTACTTCTAGCAGGTATTTCCTTTCTAAATCTACCATGATCATATTTGTATTTTCCTGTGTGCATCTTTAAGCATATGTTTTGTTCTTTAACTTCTGTCTGATAATTCGATTATTTAAATTGTTTTTCTTGTCTGTCGATTTGTTTCTGGATGTTGTTATCCTTAACAATATACTGATTCTTCTCTGTGTATGTGTGTCTCTCTCTCCCTCTCTCTCTAAACACATGCACACAAACTCTCTCTCTCTCTCTCATGTATGCTATATTGCATACAAATGATTTACCAAAATAATTGACTTTATTTGTAATACAGACCTACAAGTTAGTTACTTTCATATTCATGTTACAGTTGAGGAAACTGAGACTCAAAGGGAAAAATGACTTGGCCAAGTTTATACACCCAATTAGTGTCAGGATAGTTTAAGATTACCTTGTTGTCTACTATGGAGATAAGTTCCTCCAGAAGTTTTGCTTATGCAGGCATTACCCATATCAGATCATCTTAAATCAGGGTGAAAATATGAGTATCTGAACAACTCAGATTTGGTCCCAGACTTCAAGTATGCTCAAGAGCTGGTTCTTGTTTTCTCCTTCATTGGAGTGTATTAACCTTATGATTCTAGCTTAGAATAGCAAAAGTCTCTGGGCAGACTCTCTATATTTTGTCAGCCATAGACTATAATTTCTGTCTTTTTCATCTGAGAATTCTATCTGAACAAAAGTTAACTTGGCTTGCAAGGAAAAGTTCCCCAAATTCAGTGACAGTTTTCCTCTTTGAGCTCCCATCTTCTTTAATTCTTATCATGTTTTTCTGGTAGCTCTGTTCTGCTTCTTCGTTTGACTTTCATTGAATTGGGTAACTTTTTTTTTCCTCTTCCCGATGTACATAAATGACTTAAAGTATATCAATATCACTATATTCTCTATAACGCACAAATAACTAGCATAAATAAGTTGCATTTAGACAGTATAGTCTAAATACAAGTTCCCTGTCCTATTTTGTAGGTCTTTGAATGTTGTTTAAAAAAATACAACTAAGACATGTTAAATTTCACTAAGTTTATTTGACCAAGAAAAAGGTTTGAGAAATAGGCACCATCCCAGAAAAAAGACTGTTCAGAGTGACTCCACATCCAGAGTGGTGAGATGTATTTATAACCAGAACATAGAAAATTATATTCAGAGTTTCCCTGATTGGTGCAGTTCAATATTTGCCTTATTTGGGCATAATTTGGCAGCATTCAGCCTGGGATTGACTAAGGGTTTGGCTCCTATGATTGGTTGAGGCTCAGTTGTTTGGTTACAAGTCCATATATCTACATTAGCTTACAACTTATTTACACATTAAGTTAGAGTACAGTCACTATGTATGGGTGCCGCTTTGGGCCAAACTTAATTAGGCAAGTACAATGGGCACTTTGAGCCAAACTTAACTCAGCTTAACAATGTTCTCTAGTATTTGTTTTACTTTATTGTATTTGTTTGATTCAATATAGCAAATGCTTCTTTAGACTTACCCACATGTTTATATATATATTACTGTTTTGCGTCCATTGAACATGCCTTCTACTTCCTAATTTGAGCCAGAATTGACTAGTAGACGCTATGAATGCATCATGCTCTTTGGCCCATTTCGAACACTCAGGTATGTCTGTACTCTTAGTTTATCTATTCATCATTGTTTCTACAGTTCCCTCATGCTTTAAAATATATGTGGCTTTTATAATTTATCCAGCTTTTTCTTGTCATTTTAATAAGAGTATGTGTCTTATACAACTACTACATTCATCCCAGAAGTAGAAGCAAACTATTATAATCCCATTATTTTTATTCCTACTATTCTCTTTTCAGAATTTCTTTTAGATATTCCTTGGATAGTTTTATTCAGTCCTCCATGTCTTTCAGCTTATCTTATGTTCTATCTTTTGGTTCATATTCTGCATTCTGGATAATTCTTCATCTTCACTTTCTAGTTTGTTGATATTCCTTTTGGTGATTATAAGCTGCTCTTTAAAATGGTCAATAATGCCTAAGATGTTTATTATCTTGCCCTTTGCAGAAAAAAAATTTCAGCTTTTGCTCTGGAATGATTTTGCATCTCTTCCACCAAGCTTCCAGTGTATCAATGGCCAGAAAATAATCTATATGTTAATTTGTTAATTTGATGGTTCATGGTTCAAGGCTGTACAATTTATAAGTTTGAAGTCAAACAACACATGATGGATAATCCTGATGTTACAGATTCTCAGGGGAGAATATATATTTGTTTTTTCTACCAATTGTTCTAGTATTTACAGACAAACTTCTTAATTATACTGGGTTGGTTAATAAGTATTTTTCTTTACTCTTTCAATCTAGGTCCAGCTATGCATCACCTCTTTGCTGATGAGCCTTAAGAAAATCCAAATTTATAAATTGCTGGGTCCATCTCTCTTGCCATCCAGAAAAGTCAGAGCAACTGGTCTTGCTGGTTTTAAGTGTTGCCTGTGTTTCTGGCATTGGTAATTTTCTTTGTTTTCCTGTAGTTTTAGGTATACATATATAATGACATCTCCAAAATTCATCAATATTAGCATTTGTTATGAAGATTTTCAGGCAACTGGCTTACCATATGGCCTAAATCTGATTCCAAAGTCCACATTTCACTTTCTCAAATATAAAAACTGTTTGCTAATAAGCATTAGAAAAATATCTCGAAGAAGAACATTTTGATAAATATGATTATACAATATTCACTGCAGTAAATAACCGTTGCATACTCAAAGGAGTTTCATTTGCATATATAACATGAGATGAAAACCAATAATAAATGGTGACTTTTAATAAAATAGATAAGAAATATTATCTTGTGCAAATAATCTGATGCGAGAATAATTACCCCTCTAATTAGTAAAATTCAATAAGAAGGTAGAATTTTCATTTACATGTGATCAAATAACTTTTTTTTACAATACCTTTGCCTTTTGAATTCTTTAATAAAATACATCAGAAATAGTATCTTGTGCAAATAATCTGATGCGAGAATAATTACCCCTCTAATTAGTAAAATTCAATAAGAAGGTAGAATTTTCATTTACATGTGATCAAATAACTTTTTTACAGTACCTTTTGCCTTTTGAATTCTTTATTGTTTTCATTTAAGAAATGTGCAAATCTGAAACAAACTATATTCTCAATCATGTTAGAAAAAGTATATGTAATATGTATTTTTTAAAAGTCCAGTGGCTAAGAACTTAGATTGGGTTTTGAAATAATAATTTCCTAACACAATTTCTCAGTATGTTTCCTCTAGGCAAGAGAAAACTCTGTAATTATAAGATTCTTAATTTACCCTGGTAATTTCATAAGAAAAATGATTAATTACTTTGAGCAATCATTTATACAGATAATCATGGTTCTTTATTTAAACCACAAAAAATAGAAAGCAGAGAAGCTTAAGCATAAAACATAAAGAAAAATTCAGTCATTTAGTAAAAATGAAATCAGTGTTAGAATATTTCTTTTGACACCGTCAGCTAACATCTTTCTATTTTTGCTGAGTAACTATTAATTATATTTTAAGTTCAACTAACTCTTGACACAGCAATGGAATTTGAAGTGAATATACTACTTTAAAAAATAAATGGTGTATTTAGAGTGTTGACATTTAGAAAATGGTAGTTTTGTGAAATTTGCAATGTGTTTTAGAATTACAAATGCTAAAGTAAATGAATGCATGATTATATTTAATAGAATAAAAACAGAAGTATTTTTTAAGTCTTGACGACCCAAGGCAGGGTTCTGTTTTAAGTATTCCCCTTTCAATCAACGTTACAGCTATCCTAACTTAAAACTGCTTCAACTAATAATGTGTATTTATATTAAAAATGTAATCCATGGCTCTGAACCCTGGCTTCCTAGTAGAATCACATGGCAAGATTTTAAGTAATACTCATTTCTTGGCTCTACTAAAGTCCAATTAAAACAGAACTTCAGTTTTTAGAAAGAGGTGTCGGTAGTTTGAAAGGTTCCACATTATTCTAAGATGTGGGTGAGATTAAGAACCAGTAAGCACACCAGTCAGAATGGCTATTATTAAAAAGTCAAATAATAGCAGGTGCTGGTAAGGTTGCAGAGAAAAAGGAACACTATACACTGTTAAAGAGAATGTAAATTAATTCAGCCATTGTGGAAAACAGCGTGGTGATTCCTCAAAGACCTAAAAACAGAACTACCATTAGACCCAGCTATCCGATTACTGGGTATATACCCAGAGGAATATAAATTGTTCTATTATAAAGACACACGCACACATATGTTCAGTGCAGCACTATTCACATTAACAAAGACATGGAATAGACCTAAATGGCCATCAATAGTAAAGACTGGATAAATAAAATGTTGAATATATACACCAGGGAATAAGATGTAGCCATAAAAAGGAACAAGATCATGTGTTTTGAAGGAATGTGGATGGAATTGAAGGCCACTATCCTTAGCAAATGAATGTAGGAACGAAAAAACAAATGCCACATTCTCTCACTTGTAAGTGCAAGCTAAATGATGAGAACACATGCACACAAAGAAGGGAACAACAGACACTGGGGCCTACAAGAGGGCAGAAGGTCGGGGGAGGGAGACGATCTGGAAAAATAACTAATGAATCATAGGCTTAATGCCTGGGTAATGAATTAATCTGTAAAACAAACCCCCATGATGCAAATGTATTTATATAACAAACCTGCACATGTACCCCTGAAATTAAAGGTTAAAAAAAGAAACAGGGAGCATTGCTAGGCTATATTTAGTAAGCACCAACTGCACATACTTAACCTATAAAATGCCTGAAATATAGATAGTGAAAATGCCTAAAATATAGATAGTAAAAAAATATAGATAGTAAAAAAAATATAGATAGTAAAAAAATAGATAGACTGACATAAAACAAGAATTCAGATATAGCAGTTGTTTTTATTTGTTTAAGAATAAATTCAAAATTCAGAATTATAATTGTATACTCTTATAAGAGAAAACAGATTCATTTTATATAAAATATATTGTGCTAATTTACACACTTTTTTATCCCTAATAATAAACACAACTCTCTTAGATGGCTTAAAAGCAATCTTTACATTGCTTAGAGAACGTTAAATATCAATTGTGTATGTAAATTTTCTACTTATATGACAGCATGCTATCTTTCCTTAACTTTGGGTAAATAATTTTATGGTGTGATTAAACCGATCTGACATTTTGAAAAAGGGCATGTTTTTTAATGAAATATAAAAGAGTTCTAATTTTAGTTTTTCACTGTTGTGCAAACCTACTTTTTTGGCTTCATTTGCAAAAGGTTGTTGGATAACCTTTATCTTTTACCACAACTTCTTACTCTGATCCAAAATATTTGGCTTTTAAAATTCTCCTTATTTCATTATTTGTCTTCATATTTAAAATATCTTCTGTGATATTTCACTTCTAATTTTTTAATATTTTTACATAAAAAGAGATGAATACTAATATCCCTGATTTTTAAGAGAGGATTTTTATTGCCCTGTTAATTTGGAAATAAACATGCGATAATATGATTTTAAAATGCTAAAGTGGAGCTCTAGTAATCAACTGAAAATAGCATTATGAATAAACTATACTATGGCAATTCTTTAACATAATGAAGGAGGACATCAACAGAGCAGAAAATTGATGAATTTTGGAGTATATGAAGCATGTTGTATCAAATTGCCAGAGAAAGTAATGATTTTCTGTTACTGAACTTAGGTCACAAAGCCTACTGCCTGCTAATCGGCAAGTGGACCTGTTTCTCTAACAATGGCCCGAAACTTCACAACATCAAAGGAGAAATCATTGCCAGCAAAAGCATTTCCGGGTAGTAGGAAAGAATGCAAGTGAATAACATTAGTCCAGAAGTTTTAATAATATTCTTTGCTGGTTGAAATTCATGTTTAACATGATGTAAATTACTTGATAAGCAAATTAAGAACTATGCTACTACAGACTCCAAATAAGACGCAAGAAAAATGAGGGGAAATACATTAAAGGAAGATCTTAAGAAACAGCTGCACAGAAGATAAATTATTTTTCCAGGAGTTTTAAACATAGTTGCTTTTGTTTGTTTGCTTTGCTGTTTTTTCTTAATAATTGTTTTAGTAAGCTCAGGCTGCTATATAAAAATAAGATAGGCGCTGGTCTGAACAATAGACATTTATTTCTTATAATTCTTGAACCTGGCAAGTCTGAGGAGGGTCATCTTCTGGGCTTTCAAAGGGCTGCCTTTTTCCTATGTACGTACATAGCGAATAGAAAGCGTTAGCTCTCTGGTCTCTTCCTGTAAGAGCACTAATTCCATCATGAAGACCCCATCCTTATGGGCTCATCTAAACCTAATTACTTCCAAAGGTCCCACCTCCAAATGCTAACACATTGAGAGTTAAGGCTTCAATATATTAATTTTGGGGAAACAAGACACAGTCCACAACAAATATATATATATATATATAAAATACATATGTATAATATATATGTATACTATATATGTATATAATATGTGTGTATAATATATATACAAATATATAATATATATTACATATACCCAAATATATATATTATATATATTTGTATATATACTATGTATGTTATGTAATACAACTGTATACACTCTGCAAAGGCAGTGGAATATAGACATACTTCAGTTGATTGTGCTTTGCTTCACTTGCCTTCACAGATAATGTTTTTTTCACAAATTGAAGGTTTATGACAACCCTGTTTATTGGCACCACTTTTTAATAGCATGTGTTCATTTGTATCTCTGTGCCATATCTAGGTAAATCTCACAATATTTCAAACTTTTAAACTATAATTATATTTGATATGATAATCTGTAACCAGTGACCTTTGATGTTACTATTGTAATTGTTTTGGGCACCATGAACCACATCCATATAAGACAATGAATTTAATCAATAAATGTGTGTGTTCTGACTGCTCTGCCAACTTAGACAATTAGTTTTAGATCTTTTATTTAGACGATGAGAAAATTTAAACTATAAATAGGCCAGGTCTGGTGGCTTATGCCTGGAATCCCAGCATTTTGGGAGGCTGAGGTGGGAGGCTCACTGGAGGCCAGGAGTTCAAAACCAGCCTGGGCAACATAGGGAGACCTTAGCTCTACAATTGAAAAAAAAATAGCCAGGTGTGGTCATGGTGGCACCTGTCTGTATTCCAGCCACTTGGGAGGCTGAGGCAGGAGGTTTGCTTGAGTCCAGGAGTTTGAGGTTGCGGTGAGCTACACAATGAGCTATGGTGGCACTACTACACTCCAGCCTGGGCCATAGAGTAAGGCCCTGTCTCTAACTGGAAGTCCAAAGAGGGATCTACTTCCAAGACTATTAATTTAATAGATCAATAAATTAATCAAGAATGTGATTTTTTTCTCATCTTTCTTTGTAGTCATATTTTATACAGACTTTTTGTTTAAGTAATCTCTCTTTATGGGCAGACAATGATTTCAGAAACATCACAAATTATTCTCAAAGAGAAAAGACAAGGATTTTTTTTTTTTTTTTTAGAAAATGTAACTCTTTTCAGTAGCTCTTGGCAGACCTACCCTCACATTTTCTTGACTAAAAACAGTCATTAAAAATGTCCGTCACAAACAGGTGAATTTAAATTATCATGGTTTACCTATACTTAACAAGCTTTATCCTCAGAGGTAAGGATAGGGTTACTTTCCTGAATTTTAGATATGTGGAAATATTTGGAGTTATGTCAATAAATGAAAAAGTATGATGGATATAGTGCTTGCCATGGAATATATCAAATACAGATATTCTGAAAACTTTAAGTTCAGTAATATGCCAGGGGTTCCCAAGACCACTTGAGACCTGGTAATTTATTGGAAATCTCTAAGGGAATCAGAAGCTGTAGTACTCATTGTTACAGTATATTACAGTAAAAACAGTACAGATAGAATTCAGCTAAGAGAAAAGACAAATGAAGTGAACTCCAGGAGAAACCAAGTCCAAGCTCTCAGGTGTCCCCTCCCAGAGCAGTTGCATGGGGACATGTTTAATTATCCCAGCAACAATATGTAAAGTGCAAATCATTCCCAACCAGGAACACTCGCTGGAGCCTAGTTGTCGAAGGTGTTTACTGGGATCAGTCACATAGTCATGTAATGCCCATATGATTGACCTCAGCTCCATGACATTTAAGCACAACTTTCTTCCTACACCCAGAGTAAAAACAGATGTTCACATAAGTCACGTTGATAACATAATCTTTTCTGGTCGAACTGGGAGAGTACGGCCCAAGACTTCAGGAAAACAAGAACACTTTTATCAAGCAAAATACTCCAAGGGCTCAGAGATGAACTCCTAGACTAAAGTCTAGTCCTGCAGAGGGACCCCTCTTTGGAATGTACAGTATTTGAGCAATTCAGGCCAGTCAAGTTAAACCTTTTCACCCATGCCTAAATGCTATTTAAGAAATGTAAATAACAACAATGAGATAGTTTATTAAACATTTTTATTGAAATACACAAATAGTATATAGTTAATTAATTTTAACAAAGTGATTGTACATATTTCACAATAAAATTCCCTTAAATTACCATCTGCTCCATCTGCAAGTAATTATTATTCTGATTGCTAATAACATAGACTTTTTTTTAACCTATTTTTGAACTTTTATAATAGAATTAAACAATATATATTCTTTTCTGGATGGCTTCTCTTACTCAGAAATGTATTTGGGAGAGTCATCAAAGCTCTCTTGGGTATACCGTTTATCCTTCTTGCTTGATAATACTCCATGTATGTATATATATGCTATGATGTGTTTATTTCACTCTTGATGGATAACTGCAAAACTTCCAATTTAAGCTGTTGTGAATAATTCTTTAATAAACAATTTTGTACATTTGCTGAATATGTTTATGTGTTCCTGTTGGATGATAGTAGCAGAATTATTGGTCACAGGGTATGCATATACTTAATTTTAACAGATAAGGTCAAATACTTTCCAAATTTATTTTAACAATTACAGTCAACCTGCATTGTTTTAGAGCCCCGATTGCAGGGTCATTTTGGATTAGTTTGTCTTTCTGTTGTTGATTTTAATGGATAGCGTTAGGCTGTAAATAAAGTTATTTATGCATAGTAAGAACTTCCTCAACAAATTTTACTCAGACTTCTGCTCTACGCTAAGAACTAGCTCTGGAAATTAATTCACAGAAAGAACATGGTTAGGGGCCATCCTGAAGGATTTACCTCACTAGGGTTATATATTTACATTTCAAGAGAAGATGAGACCCAGTAGATGCATCCCAGAATTTACAAAGCTGGAGACTCTAGTGTTATCTTTCCCCTAGAGAGATTTATTTTTATCCAAATGGTTAGAGTAAGAACTCAGATTTTTTTTCCATTTTGTGACTATGGAGACACACTCAGAAGGGGGTCAGAGCAACTGGGTCACTCTTCCACAAAAACGCTCAGGTTCTTTTTTCCAGAGTTCTTTGCCTACAGCAGATCCCCTTACATGTAGGACATCTGGTTCTCACCACATCACCACCATGGTAAGAATTAGTGGAAAGGAGAGCTAGGTTAAGGGCAGCTGTTTCTTTCCTTCTCTGCAGCCTCTGGTACCAAGTACTGCATGACATGTGTCTCACAACATTCTCTGCCTCTGCACCTCTGTGCTACGACACTGGATGAATCTATGGAGTGAGCAATAGAAAGTCTCTGAACTGCCAGAAACAACTTCATTTTACATGGAAGTGGCTTTAAATCAAACACATCAACCTCAATGAACTGAAATTAAATATGTCTCTATTCAACTTCCCCTTAGCTGAATACTAAAAGTGCTGTAGGCTGGACCCGCACTACCTGACAGGGAGATAAATGACTAAAGGCAAATGGGAGTCAAAACAGGTGTGGCTTTTCTTATTTTTAATTAAGCATCTTACATAGCAAATTTTGCAAAACTCATATGACCCCGAGAAAGACCCATACATATGAAAGGTCTTAAAGATTTAGCTTTCTTAGCTTTAACGTAAGCTTTCCACTGGATTTTCCCATTATGCTCATTCCATAAAGAAATGAAATAATCATATATCTCATTATATAATTATACTAAATTGATCTCAACACATTTTCTTAGCAATATATACCAACATTGTTTCCAATATTGTTTATTACAAATGATGCTACAGTTGAAATCTTTATATCTGAACGCTTGTGTGTGTGTGTGTGTGTGTGTACCTATTCTGTGTATAACACTGATTTTATTTATTTGTATAGGCCTGGAAGTGGAAATACTGTGACATAAAATAGAGGCACAGCAAATTATTCAAGATGTCGACAAACAGCATTGTTTCCAAGTTTTTGTTCCCTTACAATCCTTGCCATTGGCCAATTTTTCAAAATCCCATGTTGCTTAACATTTAGTAGCTTAGTAAATATTTTAAATCTCAGAGATTTTACCCAACTGATACCAGGGTTTTAAAAATTTGTTTATATAGATTAAGCGTCTTTGAAGAAATAACAGTATGCAAAAAATATGGTTGCTATTCTTCATGTTAAAACTATCTTAAACTCTTTTTCAGAGGAAAAAATAACAAAATAGAAACCAATGAAGGTCTTTTGCTTGGTGATTACGTATATCGATTACCTGTGTAAGTTAAACAGATTGGGAAAAGGAAATATCCAAAATTGTGCCTAGATTATATCATGACATCATGTATATATGTAAATAAGTTAATTTTTGCAATTGCAACATAGAGAAAAGTGTTATTTTAAATGAATAAAAATAAATAGAACATAAAGTAATATTTCAGCATATTAAATTTAGGAGTAAAAACCTTTGACATCCCGGAAAATCTTTGGTAAAAAGTCCAGATTATGATAACTTGGCTTTAATGAACTAGGAAATAGATGGATAATAGCACACACATTTTTAGAATTGTAGGGATTATTTTCACTGGTTGTAGGATCAACACACTTGGTTTAAATAATGGTTCTGAGAATTTAATTAATTAATTAATTTAATTCATTTTTGTTAGGAAAATAAATTCATTTCTAGACACAGGATATTTTACAATTGGATCGTATTTCAAAAAAAGAATCACTGTGTTTTTAATGAACAAATGTCACATAAAGAAGTCTTTTCAAAAAGTGCTTCAAAAACTTAAATTTGAAATATATGCAACGGATCCACAAGGTATCTAGTAATTTTTATTTTTATCAAGCTCTTGAGTAAGTTAGTTAGCCCTGAAACAGTTTCGGAGAGAAAAAAAGTGTTTTAGTTTCTTCATCTGTAAAATATTTATGTGGCAAATGATTGAGCAAATATATAAATTTAAGCAGTTTGATCATAGAACTTGTTGTGTTTAAGAATATGGATTATTGAGAAGTACTTCACCATAGTATTTATCACACAGTATGTCCTAATTTAAGATTAAGTATGGTTGTAATCATAATAAAGTATTTTGAAAATTCTTTTGAAAACTGTTTTAATGAATTATAGATTGAACATTGAGATAAGATGGAGTTATCCATGATCTTTAAGACAGCAAAATTAAGTCTTGAAATTAAAATTGAAATGAATATAATACACATATATTGATTTTATCTCGATGTTTTATAATCAAATCTGATTAGAAAAAGGAAATTGTTATAAAGGTTCTCCACATCTTCTCAGTCACCCGACTTCATTTTCTAAGGGAATTACATTACGTACTTTTATTTTATTTCTTGTTATATAGCAGTATCCTTTCCTTGATTTCTTGGCTTGCTTCTGCTCTCTTCTGCTATGCCTATCCATCAGTTTCCAGAGCTCAGGAAAACAGTTTTTAACAGCCTAATATATGTATTTGGCAATTTCCTCCCATAACTATGATTTAATATTCATGGCCACATAAAGGGTATAAAATATTTTGCACTCGGTGTATACACATTTTCTTTATATCACTTTATCTTTCATCAATAACTCAATGGAAATCCCGTTAAGAGAATATGAATAGCTCTAGTTGGTATTCAATGTCTGCCTAACATTTCATGTTGACAAATTATCATAAACTATTCAATAGAAGAATTTTACTAACAATATATCATTAACATTCTAAAATATTTTTGTATAATCTAGACTTTGGTGGGAACAAACCTTGGAACAAACTGGTTCCAAGGTTTCTTGGAGGGGAGTGGTGAAAAAGAAATGGGGAAATTTATGTTTTTTGAATTTGTCAACTTATTGAGGAGGAGTAAGTAGACAAATTGACTAATTTGCTAAGACAATAGAAGGTATCTTTATTTCAAATAGTACTTGAAAATTATGCATCTAATTGTGAGGTCAAAAAATTGAAGATACCCCTTAATAAAGAAATAAAGGATAGATCTTCCAAAATAACAAGGATGTAGTGGAATGAATAAAAATGTATCAAGTCAGCAGCAATAAGGTAAAAATATTAGAAAAGTAATGTTAAATAGTTGTCAGATGGAAGGATATATTTGAGCAAATATTTTGTTAAATAGATGACAAAAAGGTAATATTTATAAATTACATATATGTGTTTGTATGTATGTATGTATTTATTTATTTTGAGATATAGTCTTGCCTGTCACCCAGGCTGGTATGCAGTGGCACGATCTCGGCTCACTGCAACCTCCGCCTCCCGGGTTCAGACAATTCTCCTGCCTCAACCTCCCAAGTAGTTGGAACTGCAGGCGAGTGACACCACACCTAGCTAATTTTTTTCTTTTTAGTACAGACGAGGTTTCACCATGTTGGCCAGGCTGGTCTTGAACTCCTGGCCTCGTGATCTGCCTGCCTCAGCCTCCCAAAGTGCTGGGATTACAGGTGTGAGCCACCGTGCCCAGCCTCACAGATGTCTTAAAATTCACCTGATAAAGTTAGGAGCCTCAAGAAAAATTAGCAGGGGAAAATAATAGGTAGTTACTATTTAGGGTAAACTAAACTGTTCTAAGGAATAGAAAATAAAAATTCCATGTCTTCAAAAATAATTCTTCCCTCTCAATCTCCTGAATATCTCATAAGAGTATTCAGGCCACAGAAATAACTACCATTTAGCCACTCAGAGGCTTATAGTAGTTCTACTAACTTTAACATTTGGCAACCAAAATTACTCTAAGAATCATGACCCAAGTCAGACAAACAGGTAAGATAACAAGAAAAAGTGCTTGTATAAGGATTTAAGACTAAGGCTCAGGGACAGCAAATATTCTATTTGCTAAAACTAAGCCACATGCACACACCAAGCAAGAGAGCCAGGGAAGTGGATAGGCACAGGCAGTCAGTCCACAGAAGAATGAATCGAAGTGCTGAACTTTCATAGAAAAATCTGTTAAGATTCATGGGTGGTAAAGAAAATACAAATTAAAATAACACAGGAATGTCACCAGAAAAACCATCAAATAGGTAGCATTTAAAGATAACTATAGGACTTATTGTTTCTAGTGTTCTCTCGTATATTTCTGGTGAAGAATAATTTATTGTAGAGCTTTTTGGAACAATCTGACAATTTATATTGCAATTAATTGTACTTATGCCATCTGACCAAACAATGTAACTCCTAGGCTTTTTGCCTATATGACTAAAATCATATGCACAGTAGTGGTTATTACATTCTTTAGCCCAGTAGCCATTAAATTCCTTGTGCCCTTAAAACCTAAAAGTTCACAGGGAGAAGACCTCTTACTGACTTGTAGAATCTCAATACTACTTATCTTGAAATTTCAGTAAGTGTTAGGTAAAAGAGTTCATTTGGGATAATCACACTATGATAGTCTTTAGCTTTTGAATTGGAATCCAAATTTTAGTTTAGAACAGCAAAGTTTGCGCCTAAAGATTTCATGAACTAAAAATACTAATTGTGATTATATATCTAAATATTTGCACATCTAAAATTGTCTTTTACTCGTAACCAGAATCAATGATACCTTTTTTTTAAAAAAAAAAAAGAAGAGTAATCCATCTAGAAAATGAAAAAATTAGGCTAAAATGGTGACTTAAGTAATTTAAATGGATATAGATTTATAAAATTAAACTATTTCTCAATTTTGAGAGGAAAAAATCAAGGAAATCAAATATACCTTCTCTTTCTTTTGTCAACAGATGTATGCTGTCTTAATTGATGCTTATTTTTCCATTACATAATTTTAATATTGTAATAATTATAACAGACACAAAATGAAATTTCTGTATATTTATGAAAAATGCTAAAATTGTAAAGTAATTTAAATATATAGGTTTAATTTATTCATATGATTTAAAATTTTATGTCATTTTATTTTATTTCTTAATTGTTGCTATAATTAAATGTTAATAAAATAAAGTCTTTAAAAATTCTGATTTGGCCTTGCAATATGCGATTAGAACACTTGTAAAAATGCAAACATATAAATAATGCAAAAATAATATTTGTAAAATGTAATCGTTCTTAATGTTATTGAACATCCAAAAGTTATTGATGAAGTATTCAGAAGCATTTTAGATTATTGTAAAATATTATTTAAATTATATTTAATTAAAAAATGATATACATTACTCAGTAAAAAGAAAAATAGATAATCAAGAAAAGCAAAACTGAAAAGATGAAAATGTTTTAATATTCAAGAAGCAATCCTGTCTTTTTTACTGAATTAAGGGCCTTCCCTGCAATAAAATCGATTATGCTCACATAATAAAGGTATATCTTAATAATTTAAGTGAAGAAATAAAATCTGTCATCACTTTCACTTTCATCTGGAAAATAGTACCTCGTAAGTTTTTTCCGTTGCAGACTATAAACATAGAAGCAAATTTATTAACTTGGCACTATTATATAAGGTGCATAATGAGAGTTTGTAAAATGGCAAAATAGTTTCTTCTAGTCCTATAATCAATTTATCATCAGAATAGCCTCAGACTCTATACAGGTTCATTCTATAAACAGTATTGGTGAAAAATCAGATGTGTTTCTGTTTTCTGTTTGTTTGTTTGTTTGTTTGTTTGAGACTATCATTGTTGAATATACATCAAGCAAAATAGTTAAAGAAAAGCCTTTGGAGTAACGTGGTAAATTCAATAATATGTATATGTGCACACACACAAATACACATCCCAAACAACCACAAGAGGAATAACAAATTTATAACCCGGGTGGGCGCGGTGGCTCATGCCTGTAATCCCAGCACTCCGGGAGGCCGTGGCAGGCAGATCACTTGAGGTCAGGAGTGAGACCAGCCTGGCCAACATGGTGAAACTCCATCTCTACTAAAAATGCAAAAAATTAGCCAGAGCGTGGTGGTGCGCACCTGTCAACTACTCAGGAGGCTGAGACAGGAGAATCGCTTAAACCCAGGAGGTGGAGGTTGCAGGGAGTGGAGATTGCACCACTGCACTTCAACCTGGTTGGCAGAGAAAGACTCTGCCTTAAAAAAAAATATTATTACCAAAAACCTCACTAATTCTGTAGGTCAGCATTTATTAAAATAAGGATAAGAGAGAGCTACTGTAGATATCTCTAAGAAAATAAATAAATGATTATTGAATGTTTAGTTAATCTTCTTTTTGTTTGCCCATTTCTCTTTAGAGCCATGAGCATGAATGGCATTTGCGGGCTGGATTACCAAGGGCTTCTCTGAAATGGCAAAGAAAATAATGTTTGATTTCAAAATGCAATAATAATAGCTATATGAAAACATGACCTTTGAGAGATTATTCAGCAAATAATACACTTAATGAAACTTGTTTTTTAAGAAATAGATATTTCAGAAAATATGGTACTACATATGATTGTTGCCAAATCATTCTGTATACTTAATGGTTGTTCAGCACTTTCTGTTTTATAAAGTACTTTCAAATATATCAATTCAGTTAGCTAGTACCCAAATCCTTGATGTAATCACTGTCATATAACATACAAGCAAACTGTGTGTAATGAATCACACTGCAGTTGGAGTACAAGAGTAGGCATCAGGAAAGTGGCAGGTGTGTCATTTTGAATAAAGGCTGTTGTGGGAAAGGTTCCTTCAGACAGATCCCTCTCCCTAGGTATTTATGTGGTGAGAAGAGCGGGTGGGGTTTGTGGAGTAGAGTCCGGGGCTTGTGCATCCTTAATTCAAGTAACAGCACTTGAATTAAAGCTTTATCCTAACTATAAAGCTATACATTTTTCTTATGATGTATTTGAATATATTCTTTTTAAGGAAAGAAAAAAATATAGTCATATAAATTTTCAGGTCCTGAAGTATATGTATGTCACTTATTGCTACTCTCTTCTGTATTTTATGTGAATGCCACAAACATTTTTAAAATTTTAAAGAAGTAAACATATATACAACATGGATTTTTAAAATGAGATATATGCTGAAACAAGGCTTTGAGGAGGTATAATGTTCTGAAATGTAATTAGATGACAAATTATTTCTGGTACACATTTCCTAGCACTTATATTTTTCACCCACTCATAAAACAATGTGAAGTAGGTCATACCGAGTCACCAAATTAAACATTCAAATTATTCTACATCTCCAAAAGTAGCCCATAATTAAAAGGAATTTCATATTGGAATAACTGGACCTAATCTGCTTATTCATTAAATTGTGTCCAAGTGTAGTCTCTGAATTATATCAATTAGGGAACGAGAAGGCATACTTAAAAAGAGCTGAATTAACAGTGCAAATAAAGTAACCACTGTGGATACTTTTGAAAATTCTAGTGTTAATTTTGTTAGTCAATGCAATGGAAATACATCAGTAGCATAGTAATAAAAAATTATTTCTTTTTATAGCATCTTTGATAATTATAAAATTAATAAAGATTTATTATTTAAAAAATGGAATAATTCCTACATCATTAAAATCACAAGTAACTCCACTGTCGAATTACAACAACTATTGTGGTTTTTATGTATTTTCTTATCATTTTATTTATTTATAATTGATAGGTGAGTATTAAAATATAGCCCATTATTTTATGATTAATAATTTATTTAAAATATATTATATGATTGTCTATTTAAAATTAAGCCTGTCAAAAATAAAACTATTGATCTTTCCTATCCTCTAATCCCAAATTTGCTCCTCCCAAATTTAAACCCAGGTGAGTAATTCCAACTCTGTTCCTCCCATAGTTCAGGCCAAAACATTGCCAATATCATGGATTTTGCCTCTAATATACAGGGTTCAAATATATCTTGTTTGCATAGAACAATTTCAATTTATAATTTACATAGTTTATAGTTTACAACAGCTTCAGCAATAGTTTACACGATAGTTTCCTCACTAATTTCCCTGTTTTCTCTTTTGCTATGCTATGGTCTATTTTCACAGATCAGTCAAACTGTTACTGCTAATTCTTTAAAGAGGCGATTGCTTTTCTGTTTAAAACCCTTCATGGCTGCCAATTAAATAAACAAAAGTTCTTACCACTTTCTAAGAAGCTTTATGTGACCATCTCCCCATGGAGTGTGACCTCATGTCCTCTGCTGTATCACATTGGCATCCTTAGTGGAACCTCACGGGTGCGTTCATACATCAAGGTCTCATTTGCTATTTCTGCTCCCTGAAAATATGTTCTCTCAATTATACTCTTGGCTCATTCTCTCATAACCACTCATTGTATTCAGATGATACCACCCAGTGAGGCTTTCAGCAACCATCTTGTTCAGTATCCAGCACCTCTTGTGCCCAGAACTCTCTATTCCCCTTCTTTGCCACATTTTTTAGAATAGAACTTAAACCATCTGGCATACAACACATGATACTTTGTGGTATTAATTACTGTTTTTCTCCCAACACTGGAACAACAGCTCTGTGAAGCCAAGACATTCTGAATGTTATTTTCACTATTTTCCCCAATCCCTAGAAATGGGCCTAGAATATACATAGTAGATGCTCAATAATTTGTTGGTGAACAAATGAAAGTTGATCCTCAATAATATTTTATAATGAATAGGCTTACAATTTATGAAAAAGCCATAACTTATTTAGCCATCTCCCTAAATTTGCATGCTTTTGTAAGTAATAATATCATGGTTGTGAAAACAATTATGTGTGTATATACATATATGTATATAGGTATTTTATGGCAATGATATACATACATGTATAGTCTTCTGTAATATTTACAGGTGCTTTTGTTTTGCTTGCATTATGCAGCATATATGATTTTATAGCTAGTATTCTGGATGTCCATGAAACATCAATTAAAAAGAAACTAATATTATTAAATAGCAGACCTGTTAAAGTGGTAGTCAAAATATTCTTTCCCCATTATATACCTCAGAGATTTCTGATGAACCCTTTTGAAATCTAATAGTGGCTGTAATCATAATAAATTTTTTCTAGATAGTTTTACAAACAATTTTTAATCTTCAAAATTCAAGGCTAATGTATGCATGTTGAATGATTATGGCATTCATATATAAGCTATGTTTGGAACCAGAACTTACCAGTGCTTATATTTATGTGTAGGTATGATAGACAAAGCATAGGAATAACAAGATATCATTAGTTTACTATTCATTAAAAATATGAGTAGAACTGGTTTTGCTCTGTAGTTTTTGCTATGATAAACCTTAGCCATGAAAATAACCTGCTATTGAGCATGTGTGTCATCCATCTTATGACTCACCAAAAATAGGGAAATGAGTCTAGAACCATCAAAGCAGTTGACAACAGAAGTGAGATTTCAGCTTGGATGCATTTTATTATAAAAGTAGTATAATTATATTCAAGAATTTGTTAACCTTTTATCTCACTAAATAAATTTCAATATTCATTATAAATAACAAATTCAAGCATTTAAAATATTATTTATATATTCTTAATTTTTGTTGTTTGTTTTAATTACACATGTCAATCCTGTTATGGAATGACATCAACATCCCCTCGGCAAGAGGATATTTTTAAATTTCCACATGTACATTTTAAGAGTTTTATACAACCCTATTTATCCATGATTTTCTCTTTCCTATAATTAGTAATTTTCACTGTAGAAGACTCACTTATAAAAGTGTATATTATTATCATATTTGGATGATAAACTAAAATTTTGAAATATTTAGAAGCATTGTTATGAACTCATTAAAATTATCAGAATCACTTCATATAAAATGATATTTAATATGTTCTTATACATAAATTAGTGACATTGTTTTATACTTTTAATTTAATTTGATTATGAAAACTTTCTATGTGTTTTTGAATTTGTGTAACCTTAGACAGATTGCTAAGCCCATTTCATCATGCATTAATAGAATAGGATTAGATAATCTCTAAGGGTCCTTGGCTCTAAGATTATATGATTGTAATTAATGGCACTGCAGATCTTGTAGAGGGACATTAAAATGGACCCATACCTGAAGTTACTTTTCAATTGAATTAGTACTTAGGGAGTTGAGACAGTAGAAACAAGGCAGGCAAAACAGTCTTTCATAACAGATCATAATAAATTTGCTAATATTATAGAAAGGTCATTGGAAAGTGTTTGTCCTTTCTTTTTTTTTTAATAGGATCTTCCCATTTTCACTTACAGCTTTGAATACATGTATACATTTCCTTCTTCAAGCGTCATTTAAATTAAAAGTGTTTCTATTTTCTCCAGATGGAGTTTCAATGCTCATAAACATTTACATTAGGAGAGAATATGGTACCTATTATCTAACTTAAGTTGAAAAAGAATGAAACTGTAAAATATATTTACCAAAATAACTAAAGATTTATTTATCTTCGGTAGGCCTCGATTAGTTTACCTTTAAAAAGCATTCATTGATACAAATTTTAAAAATCCATGTAACAGACGTCAATCAAATGTGATTTTTCTCCAGTTTATTATTTTCTGCCAGGGGAAATAAAATGCAATAATCACATTTTAAATATACATCTTTTTAAATGATTCTGTTGTTATACATGTGATTGTTATTCATATTTTTACTATTATTGAATGCCCCTGTACTGACCTTTCCAATTTGATAGTGCAGTAAGAAATAAACTTTTCTTTAATATTGAGAATTGGAAATGACCTGGTAATTTCTTTGTACTAGAGACCACTAATTGTCCATATAATGCATTCTTTCATTTTGTTTGGTAATAGAATCCTAAGTACATATGATCACAAGCAGGAGATTACCTTCTATAGTCTCTTATCAGTGATTTAATTTTGATCAAATATAATATAAATTATATTATGAGCATAAATTTAAGTTAATCTCCATAAAGACAAAGCCAATTGTTTTTACATCTCTTCTTACACATTTTACTGTCTGGAATGCAGAAGTATTGCTGAACTTAGCCATGAGGATGAAACACTAAGACAGGATTATAAAGAGAATACAAGATGAAAATCTCCTGGGGCCCGGGATGAACTCATGGAAAAAACATCCCCACCAACTCTCTTAATTGTTGGAGAGAAATATAAGACTACAATAAGGGTCACTCCTTATACTCATCATTTTTGAGTTAGAGATATTGACAAGTGTATCAAACTATATATTTTCTCCCACAAGACATTGAGGGGCACACTTCTTTTATTCTCCAAAAGTAACAAAAAATGCTTTGGTGTCTAATTTTTAGCCTGCAAGGGCTGTCATAGTGTTGTTTACAAAGACTTACATGTTTTATTTCCTTACCTCACTGCAACATTATAAATTTATCTTCTGTGCTAACATCACGATAGCATCTAATGGTTCCAAGAGTGAAGATTATCACTAGTTTATGAACCTTTGTATTCCCCAAAAGAGAAAGAGATATTATGTAACCAAATTCCAAGTATGATTAACCAAGATTTTTCTAAAATTTTCCACTTCTCAATTCTGTCTACTAATTTGAAATAACTGAGCAAAATACATTTGCAACATGATAATTCTTCAAACTCGGCTCTTATACCAAGCAGTACTGATGATTGGGGCATTAACAAAACCAATAAAATTGTTTTGCAAAACAAAAACGAAGTGAAAAATATGCTCAGCTTATCTTACACAATATTGTTTTCTATATCAAAAATGGCTAGATAACCTTAGAAAAAATGGCATATACATTATTTACCTAAAAGTTATAGTAATGTGGATAGAAGCTTAAAGTGACCTATCCTGTCATATAGTTGCCATTAACTAGGATATTAATTATTCTTAAAAGGATGCAAAATTTTTCCAAGGGATGTGCATCTGCAGACAGTTTTAAGGGACTATTGTCAAGAACTGTGAAGGATCTGAGCTTACAAGTTAGCCTGCTTCAGTTTTATGGATGCTGGCAGAAGACACATAACTGTTTGGTCAGAGACAGAAAGACTTCCATTATTTGCAGCACAGCACAGAGTTGCACGAGCTTCATCTTTGCTCTGGTTCCTGTTTTCCCTCAAGTTTACTGGAGATGATGACAAGGAGTTCAAGTTGATGCTACACACAGTTTGTGTCACAGATGAAGAACTCCAAGTAAAGGAAACTTAAATCTTTAATAAATGAGCAGTAAGCACACTTGTCTGATGTTTTCTGTGGAGGAAATACTATCTTCATTTTACTTAAAAATAAACAAATCTGTTCTCTCATCCACAAATAAACAATATCTTGGTCTTCCAGGGCTATCCACTATATAAAGATCTTTAAAAAGGAAAACCTGTAATAAATGTGAAGCTAGTGCCTTTCTATTTGCAAGATGCACAGAAATGCATGAGACCAATTGAAAATTGCCTGTGAACAAATACGCTTCCAGATTTTTAGCTTGCTCTTTTCTAAACATGAAAATTCTCAGAAAGTACGTGTTCTCAAGATTCATGCCATTTCTTTTTTCCCAAGTTGCTTTATCACGACCATCTTATTTTTCACATTACCAAATAATGCACTTCTGTAAACTATCCAAAATTTTCCATGGTGTTATAGTTTCTAAGGTACTGAGAAGAAACTCATAGGTGAAGCATATTTATAAATTGTTTACAACATAATATTGAATACATATTTTCTCCTTTTCCCTGTCACTAGTAACTTTTTCTCTGCTTGGTTAATTCATATCACATATTTAATAGCCCAATTTATTCAGAACATACTGAGAGGTGAAGCCAGCTGGACTTCCTAGGTGGAGTGGGGACTTGGAGAACTTTTTTGTTTAGCAAGAGGATTGTAAAATGCACCAATCAGTGCTCTGTAGCTAGCAAGAGGATTGTAAAATGCACCAATCAGCACTCTGTAAAATGCACCAATCAGCGCTCTGTAAAACGCACCAATCAGCAGGATCCTAAAAGTAGCCAATTGCAGGGAGGATTGAAAAAAAGGGCACTCTGATAGGACAAAAATGGAACATGGGTGGGGCCAATACATGAATAAAAGCTGGCCACCCCAGCCTGCAGCAGCAACCTGCTGGTGTCACCTTCCATGCTGTGGGAGCTTTCTCCTTTTGCTCTTCACAATAAACCTTGCTACTGCTCACTCGTTGGGTCCACACGATCTTTAAGATCTGTAACTCGGGGAACGTCCGTGACTCCATTCTTGAAGTCAGCAAGACCACGAACCCACCAAACCCACCGGCAGGAACCAACTCCGGACATAATACCACATGGCAAGCTCTGTTCTAAGCATTGATGTGTACAGGTTATTTACTCCTCATAAGAACACTGAAAGATAATTGCCACTTACTGGCTCCTTCTTAAGATGGGTAAGCTAGAGACAGATACTCACGATTTGCTCAAGACTTCAGAACTTGTCTGTGGCAGAGCAGAGATGAGAATTAAATTTGCTAGCCACCATTTCTTGGAATTTAAACACATTGTTATGCCACCTCTTAGTATATGTAATTAATGACATGCAGTTCACAGAATTATGTTACTTAAATTATATTGGACAGAAATAAAAAAGTACGGTTGACACTTGAACAACATGAGCTTGAGCTGTGTGCATCCCCTTATATAGAGATTATTTTAATTAAAAAAATCAGCATCTGCATTGAAATGTGGATCAAAATACAGTAGCCACAGGATGAAAAACCCGCAGATATGGAGGACTGACTTTTTGTATACTCTGGTTCCACAGGATTACTTGAATATGTGCTGATTTTGGTATCCTCTGGGGTCCTGGACCCAATCTCTTGAGGATATCAAGGGACCACTGTATTTTTATTTAAAATGACAAGAGTAGAGAATATATGCAGATATATCCCGAGGAACATCTTTTAGGTATATGCTTTTCTATTTTAATTCCTCTTAAAAAAAAAAAAAAAACACACACATCTTAGAACTTACAATGTATCGATACAAAAATGTGGCCATTATGTAGGAAAAGTTTATATACTCCTCCGGAGGGTAGGAAATGAGATTGCAGTGCACATGGGGTTCTGCCATTCACAGTGTAGGATGTTTCACCATGTCTTCCTGAAATGATTTGCAAATAGTCAAGAACAAATGACTGTGGTGATAGAGATGTATTTATTGCTGCCACCTTGTTCCCACTTCACCGTTGCATATTTGTACACAGGACACATATTTATTCTTTTAAGTTTAGATTTTACTGAGAAATGAGGACCTTATCTGGACTTCACTGGGATAATTATGAGTGGCCAGAGATACTGCATTTTGAGCTGGATGCCAGACCTTGAAAGAACTCTGCATTTTTCATTTTGAGAGAAGTCGGTGTGTTTTATAATGGGAGAAAGATTAAAGCAGATATTTTGGCATCAGAATGACTGACCTTGACAGAGATTGGTGAGATGATAACATTATTTCCTTCTTTGGACCACAAGGAAATGCTGTATTTTTCAGCCTCAATTGCAGGTAGGATGAGACCATTTCACTGGTGAATGAAATGTAGGTAGAAGTTATATTTCCTACTTTTTAGACTGAGCTATAAGATACCTCACGGAATGCTTCTCATACTCCTCTTTGTATTAAATGCAGAGGATTCAGTGAAAACCTTTAAGGAATTTCAGAAAGTTAATCCTCTACTGAATTATTATATGAATGAGAAGAAAAAAAATTGTGTTAAGTCACAGATATTTGCAGTTTGGTTCAGAAACTAATATTAATTGCCCTGACTAATATACTGAGATACTAGTGATGATTCTGCAATGACTGCTTTTACAGTGAAAGTGACCACAGTAGCATGCATGGATAAATTTAAGGTGATAAACATTAGGATTGCTTACATATTTTTTGGCTTCTTCATACACATGGTAGGATATAGCTCACTGCCCTGTTTAATTCAGTTATGGAATGTGATTTCCTTTTGCTTATTGAAATGTTAGTAGACTAAAGTGTCTGTTTCCTTCTAGAGGCAAAAATTCAGAGCGTGCCTCACAACATTCTTTTTTTCCTTGACTACAGTAACTTTCAATATTCTGGAGTGGCTGCTTTGTCCTCTAGATCCTGGTATAAAGGTGACAATGACCCATGAGTAGAATCATAAGCAACACCGAGGACATGTGAAATGAGCAACTTATGAATGAATTGATACAGGCTCCTGACATTTAGAAATTGTTTTGTTATCACTCAGCTTAGTTTTTCTGATGTAATTTAATTGCTCTAAGGAAACAGTATCTGCTGTGATTTGTTACTGTCTCTTACTGCCCAGTGGTTGGCAAGGCCAAAAGTTCTAGACATGGCAGTATTCTGAGAGTTGAGAGCCAATATATTTTCTTGGCAGTGCTCATGCTCATGGTGCACTTGAAGCTGTGTTGATGCTGCCGTAGGAACACCACAAGCCAACCTTGTTTCTTCCATGGTTGCACTCTTTATGTGTTCAATTACAGACCTCAGGTGTGTCTGACATGAAATAAACATACGCAGGCATCATGACGGTAATCAACTGATTGCTTCAATGTGCTGGTCTTTGTAGGTCTTGAGAGTATCAACCTGGAAAAACAAGCTTTTAACTTTAATAATTTCAGCAAGTTAATATAAAGGGAAGTTCCACATATAGGTCTGGATCAAGTTTTTCTATGAAGTAGTTGCCAATTAGAAAAGTTTCCTAAATAATTAACCCTAGCAAAAAATTGTGTAAAGATTCCATTCACTTATTACACAAAACAGTATATTTTATGAGTGCTACCGTCTCACTTTGGCCATTAGATAAAAGGTCTCTTCACCCTTCTTTTGTCGTGTTTTGCCTAAATATTTGGGCATATAGCTATAACCCATCATTCCCTTTTGAAAACAAAGAATAATAACCAAAGTAATATAATCTAAACCTGCTTTAAAGTCCAAGTGTAGTTTATGTTATATGTTCCTGTAATTATTTGTCATCTGTGGCTCAAATCCCTTTTACTAAAATACTTTGCACTTCACCATAAACAAACTTGTGCAAACAAACAAGACACAGACGCGATATAAAACTCCCAAAATCAAGTTACTAAGTTTCAGTAACAAATAAACCTGAAAGTGTAATTAAATAGATTATAATAATGCTGAAAATTCTATATTTTAGGTTCTTTATGATCTAGAGTTCTTCACATGTATTTAGTAAACCATTCCAAGTGCTATATTTCTTGCTAATAAAACCAAATAACAATGTTCAGGGTAAATTTTAATGAATTAATGCTTATAATGCAAACTATGCTTTCATCCATTTTATTCAGAAGCACACGATTAATTATACAACAGATATTTTATATGAATGTTCAGAGTAAAGACTATTTTTGTTTGCTTGAATGACAACATAATTTATTAAATGAATAAATACACGGATTCGTCTTCTCCATCACCATTTCAGGCATGTTTTTGTGACATCTACCTTCTTCACCATGAACTCCTTCCTAACCAACCATTATATCTAAAATAAATTATCAGCAAACATAAATAATGTGCCATTCCAGAACTACCTCACATGAGCTAGATGATGGGAGGCATAATTCATAATAAACAGACCCTACCTTTAAATTCTATAAAGCCACAGCATTTAAATTATAACTATGCCACAGAGCAGTAACCTATTTTCCTATTAATTATATCCCATAAAGGCAATATACCTTCACTAATTAATTATACTTGAAGTAACAACTATGGCTTAATTAAATGAACCATTCCTAATAATGAAACCTTAAAATAATTGGACTCTTCTGTCTAGAGGCAGTAACAATTATTGTCATTGGAAAGGATTTCAAACATGGCTATGCTAAGCAACGCTGATTCATAACTGACATTGAACCCGAGATTTCCTAGAACAGTAGCTCTCAAAACCTTTCATGAAGGGCCAAATATTAAGCATTTTAGAATGTACGTGCCATGTGATCTCTGTCACAAGTACCAGTATTTGCCATCGTAGTGCATAAGTAGCCGTAAACAATATGTAAAATAAAAGGATGTCACTTTATTCTAATAAAACTTTGTTTACCAAAATGCATCAGTGGCCTGATTAGCTCTGTGCTTTGTAGTTTGATGACCTCTTATATAGAATCGAATTATTGAAGTCATCTCTACTATGTTTCTAGATTTGCTACTATTGTATTCTAGGTTTCTATCTTTCTCATCTATCCATCTTAATAGTTAACTTTTACAAACCCTTATCATATATAATATTATTTAAATTATATTAATCTGCATTTAACACACATCTTCCTCTATTTTGTAATTTAGCATTTTTGAGCCATTAAAGTTTAAATTACAGTAGAGATGTAGACATTATGTAAAGGTATATTACTTTGTTGTATATGTTCATAAAAGACAATAATGGCCACATTGAAATGACACAATACGATCCACCAAAAGCGAGTAAGGCAGAGATTGTGTACATAAGTAACCACGTACAAGTTCTGTCCTTTAAATGAACCCCTGCATCATTATTATTCCCTTACGGTGGAAATTCCAGAAGTAGATAGCACATAAATTTTACATCTTCTTATCTGATATATGGATACCTTTTTTTATCAAGTATTCCTTTTTTTTTTTTTCTTTTTTCTGAGATGGAATCTCGCTCTGTTGCCCAGGCCGGAGTGCAGTGGCGCGATCTCGGCTCACTGCAAGCTCTGCCTCCTGGGTTCACGCCATTCTCCTGCCTCAGCCTCCTCCCGACTAGCTGGCACTACAGGTGCCCATCACCACGCCTGACTAATTTTTCCTATTTTTAGTAGAGACGGGGTTTCACCCTGTTAGCCAGAATGGTCTCGATCTCCTGACTTCATAACCGCCCACCTCGGCCTCCCAAAGTGCTGGGATTAGAGGCATGAGCCACCGCGCCCAGCCCATATGCCTTCTTTTATTCATGGTTTACTAATTATAATATTCTATTTATATAATTGAGAATTGCTTGTTTCGTTTTTCTTTCTCATTTTCTTTCATCCCAATCATTTTCAGTCAAAATGTGTATATATATATATGTGTGTGTATATATATATATGTGTATATATGTGTATATATATGTGTGTATATATATGTGTATATATACATGTATATATATGTGTGTATATATGTGTGTATATATATGTGTGTATATATATGTGTGTATATATATGTGTGTATATATATGTGTATATATATATGGGTATATATATATATATATATATGGGAAAGAAATACAGAGCAATCTAGGAAACTTGTGAAAAAATGGTGTGAACGTATGCATCAAAAAGTAATATTACAATTTTATTCAGTATCCCATCCAAACTTTTCTCCTGCAGGACTTTCATGCTTGCTATTGTCAAATCTTCTCCCTTCTGCATAACTTTCATTTATCTTCTCTATTATTGCTATTGTCACATAAATGTGCTTTTATTTATCACATTAGAAAAATAGTCATTCTCCTCAGTCTACATGTCTCACAAATATAGAACTACTGTTTTTTCTTCTTTAGAGCAAACTTTCTCAAAAGTATTCAGAAAAGTACAATGTGTAAAACAAGCAGCAAGAGAGGACATCTGTGTTAGGCTGAATAATGGTCTCAAGAGATGTCAGGTCTTAATCCTTAGTACCTGTAAATGTAACCCTTATGGCAAAGAGACTTGCAGATGTGAGTAAGTGAAGAATTTTGTGATGGAAGATTATCATGAATTATCTTGGTGGGCTCTAAATGCAATCTTAAGTGTCCTTATAAGAGTGATGGAGAGGGAGATTTGACATAGAATCTCAGTTATGTGATCATGGAAGTGGAGAAATATTTGAAAATTATACGCTGCTATCTTTGAAGATAGAAGAAGGGGCCTTTGAGACAAGAAATGTAGTTCCAGAAGCTGCGTTTCTGGAATAATTTCTAGAATTACTCTCCCCTGAGTTCTCTGGAAAAAAATAGGGTGCTGTTCACACCTTGGTTTTAGACCACTGATACTGATTATGAATTTTTGGCCTTCAGAACTATAAGAGAAAAAGTCTGTGTTGCTTTAAGCTACCCATTTTGTGGCAATTTGTTACAGCAGCATAGGAAAATAACAGAGAATCTCTTCTTGTTCCCAGGTTTAAAAGCAAGTCTTCTAACATTCCCACATTATTATGTCATAAGATATTGTTTATAGGATTTCAAAAGATACACTTTATCAACTTAAGTGCCTTTTAAATCCTAGTTTAATAACAGCATATATATATACAGTAAATTAATGATGAATTTTATCAAATACTTCTTTGTATCAATATCTGTTAGGATACAGATCTTATGTATCTGCATCTACTGAAATTATGTGATTTTTCTCATTTACTCTGTGAATGTGATGAATAATATTCTTTTTAATTGAATCTCAATTATAGAGAATTGAATTAATCATCATTTTGATTAATGACATACTTTCATCTTATGCCTATTCATGGTCATCTTTTATATGTAGGTATTTAAATAGTAACTTTTACAGTGTTGGAAGCACCCTGCATAAAAGCTAAAACCTGAAGAATGACCACATTTAGCCATATAGTTTCTCACTCCCATCTCATCCTCTATAATTACCAGTGTTTGAACCACAACCTCTTTCTTCTCTAAACCACTAGCTGAAATCTAAACTCAGCACTCCAACCTCCCATTTATTGATTTCTGCTAGGCTTCTTGACGTCTCACCTTGTGCATACATATCTTTGATACTGGCCACACTTAAGCGGCATTTGTATGCAGATATTCAGGCTCTCTCTCTGTGGTTACCTCCTTCTTGGAAATTTGTCTCGTGAGCCCCATACACACTAGATACTCTGAACTCTAATCTCTGTCACCTCAACACAGTACAATTTCACTTTCTGTGTATGCTTTCTTTCTTCACATCAGTATTTGGGAAATGTTATTAGAGGAAAAATGTCTGAGTGAATGTAATTTATAGTCTATAGTTATTTCTTTTTAATAATAATCCCACTCAAGCTCTGTATACATTGATTGTTCTCCGGTGTCTTCCAACAGTTGTCTAACATATTTTGCCCAGCTTTTATAGCCAACTTCAGGGTGTGAGTTTGTGCTACTTTATCATGGCCTGAACCTGAAATCCTCTAATTTTATTGAAATGGATGGTTATTATAGTTCATGTTGCATTTCTTGTGTTTCCAATAAGTTTTTAGATTTTCTATTTCTCCACAATTCTGGAATTAAGAATCCATTTGTTTCATTCTAATCTAGTTTCTTATACATAATGCTAAAGGGAGTGTTGTTTCAATGACTGTCAATAACTTCTACGTGGGCACCATTCACATTTCCCAAAGTCTCAGCAGCATTTCAAATTGTTGAAAATTTCTTCCTCTTCAAAACATTATTCATTATAGAGTTCTTTAAAAATATGCCAACCTTGCTTTTCTTCTTGCCACCTCAGCTTTTTATTCCCAACTCAATTGCAACACATTTTTTTTCAGCTCATTTGGCATTAATTTCTATTGTCTGTTTCAACCCTTCCTTGGTGATTTAACAAAAAAATAAATAATTCCTTTAAAAGGCTCATAAGTGTCAGTAACTCTCATAGCTTTACTTTTACCTTTGACTATTCTCCAACCTTCAGACTTAGACACAAAGTTGTTTAATTACCATCTTGCATTTCTCTCATGCCAAACATCCACATGACTGATAGTCCTGTTATTTCTTTCTTCAAAGTATATATCAAATGCATTCACTCTTTCCATCGCCATTGCTACTATTACTGTTTTAGTCAATTCTGACTGCTATCACAAAGACCTATAGACTAGGTGGCTTAGAAATAACAAAAATCAATTTTTTCACAGTTCTAAAGGCTAGAAGTCTGAGACCATTGTACCAGAGTGTAGCCTTGTAGTATAGTTCGATGTCAGGTAGCGTGATGCCTCCAGCTTCGTTCTTGTGGCTTAGGATTGACTTGGTGATGCGGGCTCTTTTTTGGTTCCATATGAACTTTAAAGTAGTTTTTTCCAATTCTATGAAGAAAGTCATTGGGAGCTTGATGGGGATGGCATTGAATCTATAAATTACCTTGGGCAGTATGGCCATTTTCACGATATTGATTCTTCCTACCCATGAGCATGGAATGTTCTTCCATTTGTTTGTATCCTCTTTTTATTTCATTGAGCAGTGGTTTGTAGTTCTCCTTGAAGAGGTCCTTCATGTCCCTTGTAAGTTGGATTCCTAGGTATTTTATTCTCTTTGAAGCAATTGTGAACGGGAGTTCACTCATGATTTGGCTCTCTGTCTGTCTGTTATTGGTGTATAAGAATGCTTGTGATTTTTGTACATTGATTTTGTATCCTGAGACTTTGCTGAAGTTGCTTATCAGCTTAAGGAGATTTTGGGCTGAGACAATGGGGTTTTCTAGATATACAATCATGTCATCTGCAAACAGGGACAATTTGACTTCCTCTTTTCCTAATTGAATACGCTTTATTTCCTTCCCCGCCTAATTACCCTGGCCAGAACTTCCAACACTATGTTGAATAGGAGTGGTGAGAGAGGGCATCCCTGTCTTGTGCCAGTTTTCAAAGGGAATGCTTCCAGTTTTTGCCCATTCAGTATGATATCATTATCTCCATTCTATATTTGGATAATTGTCTCTGACTTTGTCTTCTTGCATTTATTCTTTTCCCCTAAAGTGATTCTTCAAAGAGTAATGTCAAAGAGAACCAGAGCCAGAGGGTAATTAAAGCAGTAAAGAAAGATTTTATTCAGAAATTATTGCAACACAGGAAAAGAGACTTTAGTAGAGAAATGAGCTCAATTCCAAATACAAGCACACATGGAAATTTATAGCAAAAGAGCAGTGTGAGGGGGTCAGTGGATGGAAAATTACTAAGAGGAGGCCTCAAAAGTAGGGGAACTCTTGCTAAACCAAATTAACAGGATTCTTGCTGAAGGCAGCTCAGGGTGATCAGATATCAAGATTCTCTCTACATGGACTTAAGGATTCTTGTTAAAAGTGAGCTATGGAGACTAGGCAAGGGGCCAAGGTGAAGATCTAGTTGAGAGGAGAGCTCAAAAATCTGACTAAAGTTTGATGAAGGAGAGAGTCTTTGTCAGTATTTGTGTTAATTTTTTTTAATTACTAAAAGTGAGGCTTATTTGCATGCTTCAAGGACTTACCAATTAATAAGCTATGTTAAAATCTCCAGTTTTAATGTCTATTTCTTCTTTCAACTTCTTTCTGCTTTATGAAAATTGTAATTTTGTGTATGTTATTAATATATATTTTATTTTTAATGTAGAATGAAGCATGAATCCTTCTGTAGAATAAATTTCCCTTCCTTATCCTGTTATATTTATTTTGTCTTAAATTCTATCTTGTCTCATAGCAAAATTCTGACAACTATTTCAGGATCTTGCTATCATACAAGATCTATCTTTGCTCTTCCTTTTACATTAAACCATTCTGAATTGCCTTGTTCAATATGTTTCTTGCACACAGAATAGATTGGATTCTGCTCCATTAGCCAATCTAAAAGTATGCCATTTAATGGTGAGTTAAGCCCATTTGTGTCTTTGATATACCTGTTATGCTGGTGTTAAGTTCTGTTATATAAGTTTTTGCTATATAAATAATTTATATAAAATCTTGCCCTGTATTTACACTTTAATTTGAGGGGCAGGATATACTCATTTGGTATTTATAAATGTTTCTATGTTTATTCTTATTATTATCTTATAATAATATTATAATAAAATATACTAGTCCTCTAGTGTGTTTGAATACTGTCTATTGATTTCTTCAATGAGTAGTAATACTGTATTCTAGTAAACTCTCTTTCCTTTCTTCTCTCTTTTTGCTTAACATTTACTTTAATTCCATATTTTTTTAATGGCAGTTAGATACTCCTGAGATAGTCATTAAGATTCGTCTACTTTCTTTTTCTTCTCCTTTTTTCCATTTGTTGTTGAGTTGCATTATTTCTTCATGTTTAACACACTTAATAGCATCATGTTTTGTCACTTTAATCCCCATTACTTGTTCTTAATTATAAAATTAAACATATTTAGTCCTTATCCAGAAGCTTCACATGATATTTGTCTTCGTGTCAGTAGGTAGGACATTTCTAAAAAAGCCATCACAGGAACAATGTTTCTTAAAATCATAAATATTCATGATGTTCAACATTCCTTAGACATGATTCATAGTTTGGATGAATAAAATCTCATCTCACTACTGTGTTATCTGTTTCATAATCATTAAACCATTTCTTGATTATCATCCTGTATAAAATGTTGCTATCAAGAAGTCTATTATCAGTATAAACTTCTTATCCTTTTACCTTCATGCTCAAATAATTAATATTATTTTTTATTTTAATTTTTGTTCTTAGAAATAACTGTTACATGGGTATTACTATTCTTTGCCTAAGTTCTATGTTTAGAAAATTTTTAGATGTTTTTAATCTCTCAATTTCTGTTTTTTACTCTTATTTTTATACTCTATATCTCTTACTATAGTTTGTACCACTTCTATTTGATTTTATGTACCTTCAAATTATTTTTTTTCTAAAAATTATTTTCTAAAAATTATCTTACTTGTCTCAGATTATCTGATTCTCTGATTAATTTTGATTTTGTTCCAATTGTTTTTCTTCAGGGTAAAGTATTTTTCTTTTGGGAGTGAGCATTATAGATGATTTCTTGTTGTAGTTTATTGATATTAAGATCTTACAATACTTCCTTTTATCTTCATTTTATCTTTGCCATTAACTCCAGCTGGTACTGGCCCTATGCTGCCAATGATTAGGACAATTTCTCTTGTATTCTGGGTTTTATGCTGATTATTTGTCACCTGTTTTAGTTGGTGATGTCACCCATGGGTTTTTCAGTTACTGCTCCTAACTCCTCTGCCTGGTGTTTGGTACAGATCCAGACATAAATGAAAGTAAAGGAGATAGATAGATAGATGGATAGATAGATGATAGATAGATGGGATAGATTAGATAGATAAATAGATAGATACATATTTACATATGTACTTACATATCATAGTTTGCTGCTGAGAGTCTCTCCAGTTTATTTTATTTAATATTCTCATAATCAAGAAGCTATTCTCTACAATGATAAAATAATCCAACTCTCAGGCAATACTGAGCAAAATATAGCGTAACTAATATCTCAACATACTTGACCCTATATTTTATGTGAAAATAAATGAGGCCAGGGGCAAAGGCTCATGCCTATAATCCCAGCACTTTGGGAGGCCGAGGCAGGTGGATCACTTGAGGTCAGGTGTTCGAGACTAGCCTGACCAACATGGTGAAATCCCGTGTCTACTAAAAAACCCACAAAAATTAGCCAGGCATGTTGGTGCCTGCCTGTAAGCCCAGCTGCTTGGCAGGCTGAGGCAGGAGAATTGCTTGAACCTGGGAGGTGGAGGTTGCAGTGAGCCGGGATCATGCCATTGCACTCCAACTTGGGCAACAAGAGCAAAAAATCTCCAAAAAAAAATAAAAGAGTAAAACACTGGTTGCTCTCTGTTTTAGTAATATGTTATTTATTAGGTAAATGTGATACATATTAAGTAAAGCGGGATTTTTCTTAGAGAGGATATTTATCTCTATCCAGGTAGCAAAATCAATATGTATAGATTGAATGAATTTGTCTCCCTTTAGGTTTAAATAAGAAATGGGTATGTGTGTGTTTTTGGCCTATTCCTATTTTTCCTGACTTATTCATATTCTAATTCCTCTTGCTTATATAATTATTCACTTTGATCACCTCATATATCTTATCTTTTTCGGGTGGCCAAAAAGCAAAAATATTCTTACAGTCTAGTCAGCATTTGCTGTGCTTCTTATTATTGTACTTGTTTAGCACAAACTTGATGCTGATTCTACTTCTCATTCTTCATGACAAAACAAGTGGAAAAAATATCTGGGAACTGGCTCTATGACGTGGCTAAATAACACTAATATGAGTCTTGTGCTCTTAATCTATAAAATGGGAATAATAAAAATAGCAAGTCTGTAATCACTGCTATATGAAAACCCCGAGTTTTATGAGTGCTTCTGGGAATACCTAGTAAAGAAAACATATCTGTGTGCTTTATCTTTTAATAGTTAAAAACAGTTTTGACAATAAGTAGTTTATATTTATTAGTTATTATAATATGTATAATTGTAAATAGTTTATAGGTATTAGTTATTATAATATACATGTACATATAACACATTCATATAAACTATAAGTAGTTTATACATATTAGTAATTATAATATACCTATTATAATAACTAAGAATAGAAAGGCAATGTAGAAACTAAGAGTTATATAATACCCATAGTAATTAATCAATAAGCAAATACCATTTTTAGTATTTTTATACTATTTGTATATGTATTCATTACTTTATGTATATAATTCTTTATATAATTCTTAGGTTCTATAATACCTTTATTCTATATATTTTGAATTATGTATTTAATAGCCTAATATATTTCTAATTTGCAGAAAACAAGGAAAATTGTCTTCCTTCAATTATTATAAGTATGCATTTCTTTATCCAGGGAGGCTAAAAGGCAAGATCATAACAAGCTATTATATGGAAAATTATTTCTTCAAAATATTCCCTTTAAAATTGAGGCAACAGAATCATTTTTCCCTCTCATTGTATGTTTAATTTAAAATTGTTTCAACAACAATATGTAGATTGCCAGTTCAAGTTCTCAGGTGTAACAAGACTCACATTTCTTTGTTTTACAATACAATATAAATATAAAGTAAAACATTATATTAAAATGAAAGTTTTATAATATTTAGACATTAATATCTCAGCTTTCATTAGCATATTATTTAAAGAAAGGCATTCACTTTTTCACAGGTTACTTCCTTGCTCCTGAAAATTACGATGTTCTATTTTCTACTATTTGTGTCTAAAAATTTAAACAGGTTAGTAATCCTCTGCATAAATGCTGCAAAATACAATGCACAATAATTTTGTTAAAATTACTAAATGTTAGTAAAAAATTTGATTAGTTTTCTTAATAATTGTTTCCTTATTTTTCATATCTATATATGCAATCATTCTAAAGTTCAGAACTGACTACTTTCTTGATAATGGAGAAATCTTTCAACACACAAAAACAAAATTTTTATTGTCTTTTAAATAGGTCCTGAGAAGAGGATTAGAAAAAGGCACCACATCAAAAAGTTAAGAGGCAGAAATAGCTTTTATGTTGCTGGTAAATTAAATGAGATCTTAAGTTATTCGACTGGCAAGTCTCATCTCTTTGAGCATCTCAGTGAAGACTGTCAGAAATCATCAGAATTCAACACAACAGAGTAAAAGCTAATAGCCTTTTTGTTATACCAAAACTGAAAGGATTGGTAAGACTCAAAATGAATGCTATTACTGAAAATCTTCTTTTATCTGATTCTTTGTGCAGTGAGTGAAAATTGAACAAATACATATCCTTTTTATGGTGTTAAAATGAATTCTGACACTATTAAACAAATATTCTTTGGTCCTAAGACCTCCTCAATACTTCATTCACAAGCAGTATTATTAGAATATCCTATGTGACTCTAGTTCATAATATTCTGGCTATCATTTGATTATTTTCTGTGAAATAAAAATGAAGCACTCTATTTTTTAAAAAATACTGTGTTTTGATGAAGAAGGAAGATTTTGAGTGGTTATCACATTAGAGAAATTTTTATTGTAATCAACCTTTGATAATTTCTGACATGATTAATATTTATCTTCTTTTCTAGATGTCCTTAAGTAACAAAAAGCAATAAAGATTAAATACAGGACATCAAAGATATCACATACATTCATATATCTCAAGAAATGAAAGCAATGAAAGAGCTGTGATATGATCCATATTTTTTGTTTATTGACAACTAATGCAAAATTCCAAACAATAATGAAGCAACTACAGATTTGGGGAAAATAGTAAATCAGAAAGAGCAATTGAGAGAGCCTTTTTAGAAAAAAGTTTTCTCCTTTGGAATTATGTTACATTTTGAGTAATTATTATGATATTCAACCATTAATTTATACATTTGTTTTTAATTTAACATATATTTTGAGTACTAAATATATCAGGCACTATTATAGGTGCTTGTGCTAATTAACAACCAGTTTTCTAGAATGTGTAAAGTGCCATGGAAAATACCTCTTGGGTTCTATGCTCACTACCTGGATGATGGGTTCAGTCATACCCCAAACCTCAGCATCA
Source organism: Pan troglodytes (assembly GCF_028858775.2). Lineage (NCBI taxonomy): Eukaryota > Metazoa > Chordata > Mammalia > Primates > Hominidae > Pan > Pan troglodytes. The sequence goes on along the minus strand of NC_072412.2, from coordinate 15,272,559 downwards.
TGCAGTATACTCTGTAACAAACCCTCACATATATCCTCAAATCTAAAAGTTGAAATTTAAAAAAATAAAAATAAAAAGCAAATAATTATATTACGTATATTAACTAAAACAAAACTAAGTGATTCCGTTTTAGAAAAAGAATTTAGAAATAAGGGGGAGTGGAGACTAGAATAACACTTATGGTGTTCAATCAGAATCAAAACTATCAATATATACTTAAGTTTACTTTTTTTCTACGTTAGATAGAAATTGAAAAGAATGTGTAGATATATAAATAGACCTAGACGCACATGTTTGTGTATGAATGTGTATATATATATATTTTTTTGAGATGGAGTCTTTCTCTGTCGCCGAGCTTGGAGTGCAGTGGCCCAATCTCGGCTCCCTGCAAGCTCTGCCTCCTGGATTCATGCCATTCTCCTGCCTCAGTCTCCCAAGTAGCTGGGACTACAGGCACCTGCCACCACGCCCAGCTAATTTTTTTGTATTTTTAGTAGAGACGGGGTTTCACCGTGTTAGCCAGGATGGCCTCAATCTTCTGACCTCATAATCCGCCCATCTCAGCCTCCCAAAGTGCTGGGATTACAGGTGTGAGCCACAGCGCCCGGCCGATTGTGTGTATATTTCTTAATTTTAACCACTAACCCTAGAAGCAATAACATTTTAATAGCAATCAGCACATCTAGCATTCAAATCTTGGATTCACTTTTTTCTTCTTTAAAAGGATACAGAGCTCCTTGGATCAATGCCTGATTCTAGGTGCATGGGGCAGAAAGAACAAAATGGGTCTGAGACATCTGTTGTTGTTAAGAATATAAGGAAGTCTCAACTAATGATGGAGACATGCCAAAGAACATAGGAGCTAACTAGAAGTGGCTCTCAGTGACCCAAACTGAGATAAATTGAGCAAGGGAATAAATAATGATGGCAATAGATTATTCAGATTAATTAAACCAAATACACATGAATCCACACTAATATAAATAAATAATTGGATAAATAAGAAAAGTGGGACAAAGGAAAGCTTTTCCATACGGTAGAATTCTAATCAATAAATATAGAAAGAATAGTGGAAATAGATTCTCATTTCTTGGCAAATACCATATAATTGTTGCAGACAAGTCTGCTAAAATTAGTGGATACAATTATGAGAAACAAGATATTTACATAATCTCCAAGTATCTCTCAACAAAATACTGATTTTAAAAATGGTAACTTTGAAGTGGAGAAATGTGGCAGACAATATCTTATTCACATGATCAGAGTTAACGTCAACAATATTAGGACACGATGATATCATGTGCCTCCTGATATGATGCAGTGAGAAAGACAACCTCGGCATTGTGGCATTCTTGCCAAAATATATTATGTGAATTTAACCATGAAGAAATATTAGAAAAAAATCAAACTTCAGAATAATCTACAAAAAACAAGTATCAAGGGCATGAAAGACAAAAAGAAAAGCTGAATTTTCTTTTTTAACTTTTTTTTTTTTTTTTTTTGAGATGGAGTCTTGCACTGTTGCCAAGGCTGGAGTGCAGAAGCGTGATCTCTGCTCACTGCAAGCTCCGCCTCCCAGGTTCACGCCATTTTCCTGCCTCAGCCTCCCAAGTAGCTGGGACTACAGGTGCCCGCCACCACGCCAGCTAATTTTTTGTATTTTTAGTAGAGACGGAGTTTCACCGTTTTAGCTACGATGTTCTCCATCTCCTGTCCTCATGATCCGCCCGCCTCGGCCTCCCAAAGTGCTGGGATTACAGGCATGAGCCACCGCACCCGAGTAAAGGAAACTAAAGAAATGTAGCAGATAAATGCAATATGTGACCCTGATTTTGATCCTAGTTAAAAAACATTAGTGGAACCACGAACAAAATATGTAAATAAGGTCTGTAGGTAAGTAACTAATTCCATATCAATTTCCTAATGTGAGTAACTGTACTCTTAGACATGGTGTTAGCAGTCAAGAAGCTGGGTGAAGAATATATAGGAATTCTTGATTTTTTAAAATATATTTTTGTAAGCTTTAAAGTAGTTCAAAATGAAAATTTTAAAATAAAATGAATAAAAAAGAAAAAGGATACTATGGATCTTCTGAAGTATTGTGCTAAATATGAAATTCATGGTCCATCCCTGAGGTCTTTTATATTACAGTGTTTAAGATATAAAATAAATGTAAAGAAAACCAAAGAATGATCAATAGTGATGAAAGTTATCACTATTTCTGGATAAACCATGTTCTATGATAGCACATAACTGGTGATAGCCTGGAGTCATGCGAAGACCTTTCCAAGAAAATGAAATGTAAAGTGATGACTTAAATATGGAAAAGGAACCATTTGATTAACAAGCCAAACTATGAAGCTTCAAAGACAAGATGTTACCTTGTGCAAAACCCTGACATGGGGAAAAACTGTGTTTCAAGAGTGGAAAGAGCCCTGTCTCATTAGGAGTGAGGGTCTTGAATGGTGCCTGTGGTTGTAGTCAGCAGAGCAGAGCTTTAGCATCCTGGAGATTTGTAATTGTACTCCACAAGTAACTAAAGGATTTAAGGCAGAGGAGGGAAAGAATCTTGCTTACATTACAAAAAATAAAAAAGAAAAAGAAGAAATAAAAAAATAGAAAAAAATGTAATATATATTATTATTATTACATTGGTTTATAGTAATTGGTTTATATCTAATTTGTTTCCCTGTGCTTATAATACATATATATCTCTGCCTCTTAAACCAAGAATAATTTTTATAGGGACAAGAATAAACACAAGGAAATGAATTAGAAAACTATTAAAGTGAAAGGACAAGAAGGTGGAGACCTTGTTCAAAATAATGAAATACATATTTAAGATATGTGCAAGTTTGAAGAAAAGAGCTACTGATAGGGTTTTGGTGTATTAGATAAGATAAAATCATTGGGAACACCAGCTGAAGTAAACAAACACACACAAACTGGGAAGCAGAGAAAATAACAAAACTCTACTTAAAACATTATGAATTTCAGTTGTCTATAAAACAATCCACATTTGATATTAAGTAAGTAGATGACTATGCAAAGCTCTAACTCAGAGAAGATACCAAAATTGGAAATATTCTGAGATGCTATCATGTAACTGGCCTTTAAACCCATGAAAATGCTTGAGAACACTCAGGGGAAAAAGTGAGTAAGTAGAGAAAAAAGAAAGTCCTCAGCTAAGTGGGTTGAAGACAGTACAGGAAATATTGAAGGAGACTGTCTATTGTTTGATTGATTTCTTTCAAAGAAAGAATACAAAGTAAGTTGATAACTGAAAGACAACGGTAGGTCAATGTAAACTTTTAACAAAAAGGGAATTATTCATTAATGAGAATGATAATACTAAAATGAGAGGGAGAGCTAAGGGACGGAATTTACTTAATATTGGGAGATCTCATCAATTTAGCATAAGACATGTGGTAACTTTGTAGAAGGTTATTGTTATGAATGCTGTGGGAGTGAATGCATTGGGAAACTAAAATAGAATGTTTGGCACTGTTGAGTATCCTTTTAAGTTTTGTAATGAATTGAAATCATGTTATTAGTTACAACGTGGATGAGCCTGGAGGACATTATGTTAAGTGAAATAAGACAGGCACAGAGAGAGAAAAACCACATGTTCTCACTTATATGTGGGAGCTAAAAATGAGCTTATAAAAGTAACAAGTAGAATTGTAGTTATCAGAGGCTGGAAAGGATGGGAATAAGAAGAGGATGGAAAGAGGTTGGTAAGCAAAGTTAACTTTGTAACAGAGTTGTAGCTAGAAGGGAGGAATAGCTCTGGTGTTCTGTAGCACTGTAGGGTGACTTAAGTTAACAATAATTTAGTGAATTTTTTTAAAAACCTATCAGACAGAATTATGAATATTCACATCACAAGGAAATGACAAATGTACAAGGTGATAGATATGCTAATTACTCTGATTAGATTATTTCATATTGTATACATGTATGAAAATATCACTCTGTATCCCATAAATACGTATAATTATGTGCCAACTAAAAATAAAAGAAAAAATAGAATTCAAAATATAATCAATGTTCAACAAAAGCTTGTTAAATTAAGACAAAGAAGCTATTGAAAATGATTTTTAATTCTGAATTTAAATTAAAATAATCTAGCTTAATTATGTCATTTCCCCCAAGAATTCTTAAGCTTTTTGGATGCTAGCCCATTAAAAAAAGAAAAAATTTGGAATCATATTGTTTACTCTAATAACCTAGTCTAAATCACGATTCTAGAGAGAAGTGGTAAAGACTCAAATTGTTATTATATTAGAAACTTAGCCTTCTGAAGGCAATATTAGGGAAAAAGAAATCTAGGCCACAATGAGAATGAGAGTAATTTAAACAGGAAAAGGAAGAATCAGAGAGATTATTGAAAATGCCATCAACTCAGCATAATTCAAACAGAAGACAACATATATATATATATATATATATTTTTTTTTTCACCTAGGATTAGTAAATCAAGAAAATTGTATTACAATTTTATTGGATGGTGAGTTCTATAATATAATAAGTATAAAAAAAGAAGTAAAAGACTTGACATATACCATAATAAAATATTTAATAAGAACATATCTAGTAAGTACATAGAAATATATAAATAAAAACAGCTTTATTCAATAAGTATTTGTGACTATTATATATCTTATCTCATTTATCTTCACATTATTTTTGTAGGATAAATATTACTAATTTGATGTGTTGGTTGCAAAAAGGGTAATGTCACTGAAAGAAGTCAGATAGCCTGATTAAGGTTTTACATTCATTCATTGTGACAAATATATAATGAGAACACAATTTCTCTTATTATATCAAACTACCTGCTAAACAACAAAAGGAGTTTGATGATTTAATTACATATACTTTATCTTAATTCCCAAAGTGTATTAATATGGAAGGGCATTCTTTGTTGGTACTTGATGAGGTTAGAATTAAGAATTTAAAACTTATTGGTATAAACATATACCTAATTTAAATCATTTAAGTTATGATATATTAAGCTAATACATGCTTGAATTTGTTACTACTTTTGAAAAATTCTGTGTCTCCCCACAGCTTCCTCATTCCACTTCGCTATTATTATGTTTCTTTTTTAATTTATGAAGATGGAATATAATGTCCAATTCATAATACTGTTTTTCAGGTACAAAGTTGGCATAGACAATACTGAAATACATGTGATGACATTTACAGTAGCAATTCAAATTAAAAGAGAAAAGCATCTTTCTAAACCATCTTCAAGTAAACAGTTGCCATTTATTCCTACTAGCAAGTATTTCTATGTATCCTAAAAATTAAAAGTGATACACATTGAGTAAGACTTTACAGTACTCAGAATACTATAATGGAAAAATATATATTTGATATGTTTTCCTGCCATTTCACTATCTAGAAATTGTCCTAATCCTTAAAAGAGATCATTAGCTAGCCACTGAAATCTCAGGGGAAAAGCTGTTAAAACTGACAGCTACATTTTTTAACACTACACATATAGACAACTCAGAGTTTAAATACATTGGATTTGTAATCTCTCTGTTATTTAGAAGAGGTGCTGTATAGGTGAAGGACTCATTTTGTGAACCTTTCTTAGTATATCAGCTAATTTATTCTTAGAACATTTCTAGAGAAAGAAAAACAGCAAGAGATCATCAGAGAATAAAAAAAGGTATTATAAAAATGAGTTAAAATCATTTAAAGTAGCAGTTTATTTTTCAGAAAAGAATTTTAAGCCTCTACATATTTATGAAGAAGAATGGAAACAATTGAACAACAGTCATGAAAATTTAAAATACAGATCTGATAAAAAATTCCTCTGCCTGTTTTATCAAATGTGTTTAGATTGGAAATAAATGGGGAGTTTGTTTCATAGCTCCCCTGGGTTGGAGGTAAAAAGTTTCTATTCCTTAGGAAATGGAATAAAATAAATTGGTTAAAAGAAGTTTTGAGATTCATTCGTCCATAGCATTCTAAAATAGGAATTAGCTTAGAAAGGTCATCAACAACCAAAATTATCTGAGTTTGGTGGAGATAAAAAAGCAAGACTGAAAGTTATATATTTTTTTCAAGCAATGTTTGAATGGATAAAGTACAGAAGGAGAAAAATGGTTGCATTTCTATGCATTGAAAATGCTTATTTGGTAATCAAACAATTACCAGTAAATCTATTGTGTGTTGGTTCATCCCCAGAAGGCCATTATTATCAGTGTGGTTTGTGTATTTCCAGACATTTTCCAAAGCAATCACATAAGTTTATTTTAAAAATGTATTCTCACATATTTTACTGATAAACCATTTAAAAGTAAATGTGCAAACAATAGTTCTGCAATTCATTCATTCTCTTTAATAAGAACCATGCTGGAGACAAAGAAGGCAGGTTTTTTGGTAACCATATAACTGGCTAACCTCTTGGCAAACAAACTAAGAAGTTTCCAGGAAGGAATATCTTACCTACAGAATGCTTTTAGAAGAATATATGTGCAGTGATTTCTTTTCTAGGGTTGTTTCTAATAAAATCTAAATCTCTTTGACTCATGGGGCATAGTTTCCTGGACCATCTAAAGACAAAATGAGATATTTTGTTATCTAAATATCTCCTCTGTGTAAGTGAGATGACCGCACATCTTACTCAGAATCATCATCTATTATCCTTGTTCAAAGCATATCTGATGTGGGAGGAAAGGACCCAGGGACTCTCACAGTGCTATCTGACCTTACCTTGCTCCACCTGTACCTCACAATAATTTTTATCCATAAAATTATTAGTTAAGTTTGCATAAGATCTCCGATGCATGTGAGTCTGATTTGATAATCTAATACTTGGTGTGTTTTTAACCACAATAATGTGTTTTTATTTTTCAATTTAATATGTATTGGAAATCTTAGTGATTCAACACATGTTAATCTTTATCATTTCTTTAACTCTTAGATATGTCATATTTACTTAGCCATTTCTCTATTGGTGGACATTTAATCTATTTAATGGGCTTTTGACTATTTTTAAAAAGCTGTAATTGACATCCTATTGCATTTTATTGCACATATGTTAGTATTTCGTAAGACAGATGATGAGTTAAGGAAAATTGTGCATATAAGTTATTCACATTGTAAAATTTAATAGATATCAAAAATTTTCATCTAAAGTGGTCTTAAATTACAGATGTCAATTTGATATTATTAAACTTTGAATTATTTTGCTAAACCCATGGATTGAAAGTATAATTTTATGAAATCTTAGGTACCACAGGAAGAAGTATAAATTGATACAACTGATTTGAAAAAAAGTTAGTCTGTGATTAAATAAGTATCCACATATGTTTGCTCCTAAAATTCCTTGGATAGTTATATGTTGTAGATAAACTTATGCATATAATTCTGAGAGCATATGTCCAAGTATTTTCATATTGACTTTGCTCCTAAGCACCCAAACTTTAAAATAACACAAATGTATATAAGGAATAAAATAGAAAATTCTCATCTATATAAACAATCAAATATTATAGAGCAGTGAAAATGAATAAATTACAACTGCTTGCAACAACAGGGCTGTCACTCATAAACATAGTTGAACAAAAGGAGTGTGGCACAAAATAATACAGATAGAGGATTTCATATTAATTATCAAAGCAGGCCAAAAAAAACTAAGGTATGTTGTTCAGAGATGCACACATGCTATACCTTTTTGAAGCACAGCAAAAAAATTATACATAAAACTTAGGGTGAGAGGAGCTTCTTTTAGGAAGGGACACTTTGGGGAGTCTGGGGCACTGATACAGTCTAATTCCTGGCCTAGTTTGGTTTACATGGGTTAGCTTTACAACCTGAATACATTTAAGCTTTACAGATGTCTTTGATTCATGCTTTTGTGTCTCAAAATAAAAGGTTCTATTGTTTAAGTTTAATTTCTTTTACTTGATTATTGAAAAATTTAATTATTTTTAAAATTTTAATTAAATTAGTTTAAATAAATAATTAAGGTCTTTAGAACTAATCTCTTGATTCTTCCAGTAAGTACTTATTTTTACATTTTCCCACTTTTCTATTGATATATTTTTATTTTTCTAAATTATTTATAGATTTGCTTTGGTATACATAGTTTACATATTTTCTCTTAGTAAAAAATATGTAGTAAAACTATTTTGCTAGAAGTGAGGACTTTAAATTTAGTTAGCCAAATTAATCAATTTTTTTCAAGGGTATTGATTTTTTAGTCTTGCTTAAAAAGGCAAAAGGGAGGCATACATTAGGTAAATATATTGAGAATGGGAATTTGAATCAGAAAGAAAAGGCAGCGATCTATTGGAAATATCTGAATACATATTGCCTAATGGGCATGTCCTCTCTCTGACAAAAAGACTGATCTGACTGCAAATGAGGCAAATTGTGGCCTGTAGCAGCATGAACCTCCTTCTCCACCAAAGGATTGCTCAGTAATAACAGTCTAGCAGAAACTCACCTTGAAAAAAAAATGTAGACAACATGAAAAAAGGAAAGAAAGGAAGAAAATCAACAGTCATTTGGAGAAGTGCCATCATTGTAAGTGCATAGGGTAAGATTTAAAATAACATAAAGCAAATGAAAGATGTATAAAATACAAAAGAAAGACAGCAGAGAGCAATAAATAGAGTACTTCCAAGTAAGTAGAATTAATATTCTCAGGGGAATGCCAGAAGTTACTGCATCCATTAATAAGAGGAAAGCTAAAAATGAGATCATTGAAGTAATGATGGATATATAATCTCTCAATAAATAATGATGAATTGCATATATAGTAAAAAGAAGGCTGAAATATTTTTAAGCATACGCTTGCATACTAAAATAAATGAGGTCAAATGAACAATACAAATACACTTCTTTTTGGACACCGACTTCTACTTGCACCTGCAGTTCTAGTCCTCTCTTTTCCACTACACTTTCTGATCTTCTTAGTATGAATTCCAACAAGAGGCTTCCTTTTCTTCTGACTGCTGAGTGAATTCAATGAGTTAAAGTGAATGATTTATATTCTCAGGAAAGCGGAGAGCAAGATCAAGTATTTTTAACACTGGCTTCCCACGGGTGATTGGCTTTGTCCCTTAAGCTTAGGTGGTTGCTCTTTTCCTGATGAGTCTACTTTACCCTAAAGTTAGTAAACTTGCTTTGCCACTGGCCCTTTCAAACTAGGGGTGATAAAAATCACTCTAACCAAAGGTTACTGCAGTCTCTTGTGTTCTTTCTCATCCCTTCAACAGCTTTGCAAAGAGTCTCCAAACCCTTTCTGCATTATCGTTATTAAATTGCACTATCAGTTTCTTTATATGAACCCAACAAATACATGAATCTCATAGGTAGGGAGACTGATAGACTAAGAGTACTTTTCTTTCATGTTCAAAGCTAGAAGGTAAGTATTTTCTAATAATGTGAAGCAGCTGAAATGACAATTTGGGTTAGAGCTGTGCTGTGGACTACAGTTATTTGAAAGTACAGTTTTATTTTTACGACAGTTTGCTCTCTGCTGTCTGGAATATTTACATTTTCCTTTCCTATGGAGAAGGTCAGAGTATGATTGATTCAACATTAAAAATAACTTTAGATTGTTTAAAGTGAGGATGTTCTAAATGATAATATTTGTGAAGTCCTCTATTTTGATATTTTTCACTTAAGATCAGTGATTTAGAAATCAAGTGAAAATCTTGTTACCATTTGAATGAACATACTGATATTAATAAAATGATAAGTATTTTAGATGATCATCCAAGTTAGATTTTGACAGAATGCCTAGGGTCTTGGAGTAACCAGCTTTTGGCAATTCCTGGCTCTCTTTTTCATATTCAAATTTGTAAAGAAAGCAGAGAAGAGTAAATGTGTGTAGGTGTCTTCCTCCTGGAAGTAGGCACAAACTGCATGGAAAACCAACCAAAAAATGGTAACAGAAAAATATGATAATAACTTATTTAAAAATAAAATTCTTAGACTTTGTCATAACTAGAAGACTATCTAGAATTGTGAATGAAGTAAGGACCCCAAATAAAGACGCATTTCTAATTCTCATATTTCTGGCCCATGCAGCAAATATTGGGTATGCTAGATGGAAGAAAAGGTGTTCAATATATAACATCCTCTTCCATATCTCAGTTTTGATTCTATTAAAATTAATACAAGGAATATAGCAGAATAGTGAGAAACAAACACATTTAGTCTGATATAGGGGATGCAGATGAATTTGATTTATATTCATGGCAGTTGAGCCTTCTAATATTGAATTCCAGAGTTAGTGCAGAAGCAAGGAATGTGTGCTTTCTGTGAGTGATTCCTAAATAATATGTTTTTAACAAGTACTTATGTGGGATTCATAAAATTAATTTTTATATTATCCTCTCCCCTATCAACAAATTGTTAGGGACACCATGTCCGTGTTTTAAATGTTTATTAAAATTGCATTGCATTTTAATCTCAACAATATCAATATAGATTTAATCCTCAGTCATGTATATCAACTTTTGTGAAAATTAATTTTATTTTCTTTCACTGGCATAAGTTTAATAGTTATTCAAAAAAAAAAAACTCCTGGATTTTTTATTCCCCTGACTTTTTAAATGTTTAAAAGATGGCTGTTTCTTACCTTCATGTGATTAGGGGACCTTATGTTAAATTCTTGAGTTTTGCTTTCTGCAGACTTTAGGTAGACAGAGTTTCACTGGTGAGGTAAACTTTTTTAAACTGTGAAATGCACAGATCTAAAGTTTACAATTCAATAACTTTGGACAAATACAAAGACCCATATAATCAATACTGATTCAAGCTACAGGCATTTTCCTCACCTCAAAAATTCCTTCATGCCTTTCCACTTAAATCTCATTCACACATCAAATCTTTAATCCATTCTTATTTTCATAACCATGGATTAGTTTTGCCTCTTCTGGAATGTCATATAAATGGAACTTTATGCCATGTAATTTTTTTTTAATTTGTTCAACATAATAAGAATAGCTATTCAACTTTTTTATTTTATTCAATATAATATTTTATAGAGGCCCAGACATTTTGTTACACGTCAATATCTGATTTGTTGTTGTTGTTGTTAATTCTGAGTACTGTAGTGTCCACTGTATGAATATATACAATTCATGTATCCATTCCTTTATTGAAGGTTGTTTGGGTTGTTTCAAGGTTTAGTTTTAAGAATAAAACTGTTCTAATAAGTTTTGAATAAATCTTTATCGTGGCATCAGTTATTATTTCTTTTGTACACATAACAGAGAAAAAACTTACTGGGTCAAAGAAAAATATATTTTAAACTTTATAAGAAAATAATTAACTGTTCTCTGGAGTGTTTGCCCCATTTTGCACTCTTAAGAAACAAGACTTCCAGTTGCTACGTATCTATAATTTTTGGTATTGTCAGTGTTTTAAAATTTCTTTAAATAATTTCTTGTGAATGTGCAATGGCTGTCATTGTCATGTATATTTGCATATTCCTAATGAATAATGATGTCCAGTGCCTGTTCATGTGACATTGCATATCTTCCTTTGTAAGATATTCAAGACCCATGCCTATTTGGGGAGAGGCTGTTAGACGTTTTATTACTGAATAGTATTACTTATTAAGATCTTCTAAGTCATTTGTATGTATTAAAAATAATTCCTCTGATTCTGTGTCCTGCCTTTTAATTTTTTTCAATGCTTTCTCTTGATGAGTAGAAAATCTTATTTTGAGGAAGCCCTATTTATATAATTTTTTCCTTTATGGCTACATTTTCTGTTTGTTTTGTCTGAAATATTTTTCCTCCCTAAAGATGTAATGTTTTGCCTCCCTAAGATGCAAGATTGTTCTCTTATATGCTTTATAGTATTAGTTTTTATATTTATGTTTCATATTTATGCTTATGAGCATCTCAAATTGGATTCATCACAAATTTGTAAATGATATGGGATAAACATTGACGTTAGGCTAAGCATGATGACTCACATTTGTAACCCCAGTGCATTAGGAGACTGAAGAAGGAAGATTTCTTGAGCCCAGGAGTTCGAGGCTGCAGTGAGCTATGATTGCACCACTCTAGCCTGGGCAACAGAAAAAGTTAGAAATAAAAATATTAATTTGATTTTCATAAATTTATCTAGTTGTTTCAGATTTGTTGTAAAAATATGTGTTTTCTATTGTCCTTTGTCTTCATAGAAAATCAGTTCATCATCTATGTTAAACATGAACATATTTATGGATGCTCCATTTTTTAACATGCAGATTTAAAAATCTTAAAATAATTTAATGTTACTTCTTTGATTATATTCTTTTCCAAGATTGGTTAAGTTACCTATGTTCCTTTGTATTTCTGCATATTTATATACATCTTTACATCACATTGTTTATTTTATTTTGCAGTAAAATCTGATGTGATTTTCATCAGAGTTGAAATACATTTGTAGATCAATATAAGGTGGATGGATATCTTAATATAAATAACATATCAATAAGAACATGTATAGATCTATGTTTTCTATTTTTTCTTAAAATTTCTCAATAATATTTTTTAGCTTCTAGATAAAAGACCTATGCATATTTTGTTGCCTTTATTCCTAAGAATTATATGCTTGTGATTATTCTATTGTGAATAGAATTTATTATTATGTTTTAATGATTCATTATTAGTACGCAACAACACATTTTACCGGTTAAGAACTGCTTATCCAAAATGCTTGTCGAATTAATGCAAAAACAGCAAACTAAATACCACGTTTTCACTTATAAGTAGGAGGTAAACTTTTGGTACCCAAAAACACAAAGATGGGAACCATAAACACTGGAGATTCCAAAAGGGAAGAGAGAGGGAGCTGGCCAACTGTTGAAAAACTGTCTATTGGGTCTTATGTTCACTACATGGGTGATGAGATCATTAGAAGTCCAATATTCAGCATCACACAGTATACCCATGTGACAAACGTTCAGATGTACCCCTAGAATCTAAAATAAAATAAAACAATCAGTTGCCAATATAAAAATTGAAGTTGAATTCAACTCATGCTGCACTCTTTTCCCTGTTGCAATCATTATTACTGATTAAAATCTGTCCTTACCACTTTAACTAGTGTCCTCCTTCATTTATTTTTAATACAAGAGGCCCTTCTGCCTTGCTTCCTTATGTATTTCCAATGTTTGCACAGTTTTTGTTCATAGTGTCTGCTTAATAGGTATTTGTTAAAAAAATGAGCACATATAGTGAGTTAAAAAATGCTTGGGACCAGAGGTATTTCAGATTTCAAATTATTTTCAGATTTCAGAATATTTACATTATACTTACAAATTCAGTAGTGCTAATCCAGAAATCCAAAATCTGTAATGCTTAAGTGAACATTTCCTTGAGCATCACGTCAGCTCTCAAAAAGTTTCAGCTTTTAGAGCATTTCAGATTTCAGATATCTGGATAAGGAACACCCAACATGCACTTTTATATATTAACCTTGTTTGCTATAAATTTCATATATATATATATATATATATATATATATATATATATATATATAATTTAGTTCTAGTAGCTTTTGAAATGCATTCCTTAGTTTTTTTTCCATAATCATCTCATTTTCAAGTAAAGACAATTTTGTTTTTCCTATTCAATCATTATGCCCTTTATTTTTCTTCTTTTTATAATGGTTAGTGCTTACAGTAATGTGTAGAAGAATAGTAGTGAGATGAACATTATTTCTTTTTTCCCAATTTTATGTGGAATTTTTCAATATTGCACCTTTAAATAGTACCCTGCCTGAAGATTTTTTGTAGATTGTAGAAATAAATAACACCTAATAATAACAGAGAGAATCTATATTTATTCAGACTTTTTATAACAAGAAAGTCAGCTCTCATCATATATGTTTTGCAGAGACTCAAAGAAAGGCTGAGGAATAGGAAAGTTTTGTACTTGGAAAAGGAAAGCTTTTGGATATGCTCTGCTTTAAGGTTGTATGGGAAAGCTGAAGATGGACTAAATAAATAAGGGGAAATGGAGCATCTTATGTGATCAGTCAGAAAGCATACTTGACTTTCTCTGATGGGTCCTGAGTTGGCAGCGGGGGCAAAAATAGGGAACCTGGCAATCATTAACTAAATCCTATTCATTTGGGGCTGGTTGATGCAGAGGCTGTGGTTTGGCTTCCCAGGCTGGTTGCTACAAAGATGTGGGTCAGAGCTCTATTCTTATATATGGTCTGGCTACCCCTCCTCCCATTGTGTCATTAACTAGCTTGTGAGGCATTGACCAAGCCAATTCAGGGAAGTTTAGAGATTCAAATCTTCACGACTTAGAGACTGTTTAGTTGTCTCTATTGTCAACCATATTATGAGATGTTCTTGAACTTTTTGCAGTTTTGTAGTAAGGGCAATATTCTGGTGAGAGGGCTGCTATAAAAAGGAAGTTAAGACTGAGTTGAATGCAATTGGCCAGCATCATGACTACTATGACAAAAACAAGAACAATGAGTAGTTCCTATAAAATGCTTCAGAAATAAAACCCCAGTTGTCCAACTCAAGTCAAGAGAACAAATCTTTCAGGTTATGACGATCAGCCATAGAGAGCCAAGTAACTTCTTCCTCAAGGCAATATATAGCTTATTCCATCTTGCTATATTAATCATGGTCATTGTTTTTGTTTTGCTTTGACATCGTGAGACCATATGGGTTTCAAGACAGAGTGCTCCTCCTAGGGTTAGCTAATTTCTAGAAATACTAAACAACTTGCCTATGAGCATGTTATTTATATGCAAACCAACCAATCCAGAATCCACACCCTCACTTGACTCTTATTATATGGCTCCTGTGGTCTGGGACATTATCCCTCTGCTTTCGTCACCCCAGAATCAGGTGCTGGAACACTAGGGACTAAATTACACAAAAAGCACTCACACTACCCAGTCTTAAACCTGCTCAGCTGCTTACACTGTCTCACTCATTCCTTCCAAGGAAAACCATATTAAAGGCTCTGGCTCATGCTTTAGTTTTGCTCCTTTTGCCTTCACTGACTCTGGTACTTCCCCATATGGCCCCAGTGCACGATGTGCTGTGGCTCCTGTTTCTAGGGCTTTATGTATATAAGAACACATGACAGTCATTTCTGTCTCTGCAAGTCTCTCCATAATTAAATGGAGACAAAAAGAAATCTAGAGCAATGAAACAGTGTAGTTGTTTTGTTTTTTTAATTAATTTCAACTTTTATTATAGGTTAATGAAAGACTGTTACACGAGTAATTGTGTGATGCTGAGGCTTGGAGTCCCAGTGATCCTACCACCCAGGCAGTAAACACAGTACCCAACAGGTAGTTCTTCAGCCCACAACCCCTACCTTTCCTCCCCAGTCTAGTGGTCCCCAATGTCTATTGTTCCCATCTTAACGTGTATTCAATGTTTAGCTACCATCTATAAGTGAGAAGATGTGATATGTGGCTTTCTGTTCTTCTATTAGGTCACTTAGGATAATGGTCTCCAGCTCCATTCATGTTGCCACAAAGAACATGACTTTGTTCATTTTTATGGCTGCATTGTTTTTTGTGATGTATACATACCATATTTTCTTTACCCAGTTCTTTATTGATGGACACCTAGGTTAATTCTATTGCTTTGGTATTGTGAATAGTGCTGCAATGAACATACGGGTGCATGTGTCTCTTAGATAAAATAAGTTATTTTCCCTTGGGTATATATACTCAATAGTGGGATTGCTGGGTCAAATGGTAGTTCTATTTTAAGTTGTTTGAAGAATCTCCAAACTTCTCTCCACAGTGGCTGAACTAGTTTGCATTCCCACCTACAATGTATAAGCGTTCCCATTTCTCCACAGACTTCTCAACATCTGCTGTTTTTTGTAAGTTTTAGTAATTGCCATTCTGACTGGTGTGAGACGGTATTTCATTGTGGTTTTTGCATTTGAATTTATGTGATGATTAGTGATGTTTAGCAATTTTTAATGTTTCTTGTCTGCTTGTTACGTCACCTTTTGAGAAATGTCTGTTCATGTCCTTTGCCCATTTTTTAGGTGGATTTTTTGGATTTTTTGCTTGTAGATTTGTTTAAATTCCTTACAGATGCTGGATATTAGACCTTTAACAGAAGCATAGTTTGCAAATATTTTCTCCCATTCTTTAAGTTGTCTGTTTACTCTGTTGATAGTTTCCTTTGGTAGGCAGAAGCTCTTTAGTTTAATTAGATCCCACCTGTCAATTTTTGTTTTTATTGCAAGTGCTTTTGGGAACTCAGTCATCCATTTGCCAAAGCCTATATCAAAAAGGGTACTTCTTAGATTTTCTTCTAGTATTATTACAGTTTTAGGTCTTACTCGTATATCTTTAATATATCTTGAGTTAATTTTCATCTATGTTGAGAGGCAGGGGTCCAATTTCAATCTTCTGTATATGGCTAGCCAGTTATCACAGCACAATTTATTGAATAGGGATTTTTTTTCCATTGCTTGTTTTTGTCAGCTTCTTCAAAGGTCACATAGTTGTAAGTGGGCAAATTTAGTTCTGGGTGCTGTATTCTCTTCCACTGGTCTGTGTGTCTGTTTTTGTATCAGTACCACGCTGTTTTGATCACTGTAGCCTTATAGTACAGTTTGAAGTCTGGCAATGTGACACCTCTGGCTTTTCTTTTTGCTTAGGATTGCTTTGGCTATTCAAGCTCTTTTGTGGTTCCAGATGAATTTTATAATAAGTTTCATTCTAATTATTTAAAAAATGACATTGGTATTTTGATAGGAATAGCATTGAATCTGTAAATTGCTTTAGGCAGTATATCCATTTTAACAATATTGATTCTTCCAATGCACGAGCATGGATATTTTTCCATTTATGTGTCATCTCTGATTTCTTTCAACAGTGTCTTGTACTTCTCCTTGTAGCGGTCTTTGACCCCTTTGGTTGGATGAATTCCTAGGTACTTCATTTTCTTTGTGGCTATTGTAAATTGGATTGTGTTCTTGATTTGGTTATTAGCTGCAATGATTTTGGTTCATAAAAATGCTACTTATTTTCCTACAATGTTTTTATTTCTTGAAACTTTACTGAATTCACTTGTCAGTTCAAAAAGCCTTCTGATGGAGACTTTAGGATTTTCTATGTGTAGAATCACAGCATTGGCAAAGAGAGATTGTTTAATTTCTTTTCCTATTTGGATGGCTTTTGTTTCTTTCTCTTGCCTGTTTGCTCTCACTAGGACTTTCAGTGCTATGCTGAATAGAAGTGGTAAAAGTGGGCATCCGTGTCGTGTCTCAGTTCTCCAGGGGTGTGGTTCCAGCTTTTGCTGTTCAGTTTGATGGCGACTGTGGGTTTGTCATAGATAGTTTTATTATTTTGAGGTATGTTCCTTCAATGCCTATTCTGTTGAGGGTTTTTATCATAAAAGGAACGTTGAATTTCATTTATTTATTTATTTATTTATTTATTTATTTTTGAGATGGAGTCTCACTCTGTTGCCCAGGCTGGAGCGCAGTGGTGAGATCTCAGCTCACTGCAAGCTCCACCTCCCGGGTTCACGCCATTCTCCTGCCTCAGCCTCCCGAGTAGCTGGGACTACAGGCGCCCGCCACCATGCCCAGCTAATTTTTTGTATTTTTAGTAGAGACGGGGTTTCACCGTGGTCTCGATCTCCTGACCTCATGATACGCCCGTCTCGGCCTCCCGAAGTGCTGGGATTACAGGCGTGAGCCACCGCGCCTGGCTGGAATGTTGAATTTTATTGATGGCTTGTTCTGTATCTATTGAGATGACCCTATGTTTTTTGTTTTTGATTCTGTTTATGTGGTGAATCACATTTATCAATTTGCATATGCTGAATCAACTTTATATCGCAGGAATAAACCCTACTTGGTCATAGTGAATGAACTTTTTGATGTGCTGCTGGATATGGTTTGACAATTTTTGCTTGTATTTTCATCAGAGATATTGATCTGTAGTTTTCTCTTTTCTTTTTCCGTGGTCTATGCCAGATTTGGTAACAGGGTAATGCTGGCTTTGTAGTATGAGTTAGGTAGAAGCCCCTCCTCCTTGATTTTTTGAAGACATTTCAGTAGGATTGGTATCATTTCTCCCTTGCACCTCTGATAGAACTCAGCTGTGAATCCATCTGTTACGGGGATTTTATTTTATTTTTTTCGTAGGTTTTTATTACTAATTCCATTTCCAAACTTCCTGTTGGTCCGTTCAGGTTTTCACTTTCTTCCTGATTCAATCTTGGGAGATTGTGTGTTTCCAGGAATTTATTCATTTCCTCTAGATTTGTGTGCAGAGAGGTGCTCATAATAGTCTCTGCATATCTTTTGTATTTTCATGGGATCAATTTTAATATAATCTTTATAATTTCTGATTATACTTATTTGGATCTTCTCTTTTTCTTTGCTAATCTAGCTAATGATCTATCAGTATTGTTTATTAAAAAAACTCTTGGCTTCATCCTTTGTGTGGACGTTTAGATAACAATTTTTTTTCAGTTCTCTGACTTCAGTTTTTTTTTTTTCTTCTACTAGCTTTGGGGTTGGGTCTTTTCTGTTGCTTTTTTTCTAATTCCCCTAGTTGCTATGTTAGGTCATTAACTTGAGAACTTTTGGTCCCCCTGATGAATGCATTTAGCACCATCAATGTTCCTCTTAACACTGCTTTAGTGTAGTTTTTGAGTCATCATTGCTATAATGGTTAAGTCCAATAGGCCAAAGGCATGAAAAAGTAGTTAGTTATGGGGTGCTTCTGCCGTGTTTCAGATATGTCTTTCCCTTTGAAGTGACCCATTCACATAATGCCCTTGGCCTGCTTTCCCCATCCACTCACTTTGCCCCAGCAAAATGGAATGAGGTACTTATTCAGAGAGTTTAAACAAAAACTTGAGGATGCATAACCCAGAATCATTCTTACCTTCTGCCTCTCTGAGGCTCAGAGAAAGCTTACAGTCTGCTCTCCTACAAACATGTGCATTGCCTGTCAAAGGAGTTCTGTTCTAGTTCAATGTTGTTTCTGTCTGAATGGGTTCATCTATATAACACTGAGATTCAAGTTTAGGAAGCTGACTCATGTCCATATATAAATCACATTCTGCAAGATCTGCTTTAGTTGTGTTAAATTTATTTTGCTTTCTTCCCTTCTTGTAAGAAACCTATACTATAAGAACTCTAACTTATTATTTTAAAATCTGTTCTCTTAACTTTGAATGTACTTTAGGAACAAATATGCATAAATGTTAATCAGTTTCTCTATACAAAATTATTTTTATCTTCTGTTATAATTAAATACAATCATTTCTTAATAGTCAATTTGTATAAAATCTTTATCAATTATCTCTGTCTATAAACTTTAGGAAAATATGTGAAATCTTGTTCTACATATTTTGAAAATGGTTATTTCTTTATGGTGAGAATTTGGATGATAAATTTAGTTTCATCTTAATTACTTATACTTTTTATTGCTTTCTTGTTAGACCGCTCAGGCTGCCGTAACAAAATGCAATAAACTTGGTGTCTTATACAACAAAATTTTTTCCTCATAGTTTGGAGGCTAAGAAGTACACGATCAGCATACACATAGTCAGTTTCTGCTGAGGGTATTCTTCATGCTCGTCACACAGATACCTTTTGTTGTGTTCCCACAGGGAAGAGAGATAGAGAAACACACAGAGAGACAGAGACAAAGGAAGTGTACAAGAAAGTGCTCTTCTGTGTCTTTTATAATAAATCCACTAATTCCATCATGAGGACTCCATCCTCATGGTTTCATCTCAACCTTTTGACCTCCAAAGGCCCACATCTCCAAAACCATAATACTGGGGATTAGGGATTCAAAATTTAAATTTGGGGTGGGAGGGACACAAACATTTAGTCCAAAATATTTGCATTTTAAATTAATGAGAATCCATTCAAACTAAAAAATAGTGTCATTATTATTGATTTTCAAAAAAAAATTTGAAAATAAAGATTTGTCTCTGATTTACTCTTTGAAGAGAGAGTCACATATTGTAGAAAGTGATTGTTAACAACTTCCCCTTAAAAATAGTTTGCCAATTTTAAACCAAAGAAAATCCCAATAATCTATAGTCCCATACCATTAAGCGTACCTAAAAATTGTCATCCTATGAAATGTATACATTATCTTACAATGCATTGTGAAGAATGCCTAGGATTATTAGAATTACTAAATGAGCAAAGTTAATAGATATAAAATAGAATACAAAATGAATTTTCTATAATTAACAGACATATTTAAGAAATACAATTTCAAAAGTAAACTTCAGTAGCTACTAAAGCAAGATTGTTTATAATAAAAAGACAATGTATCTCATTCTCACTCTATACATCTCATCAAGAATATAAATGTGAAACACAAAGCTTTAAAATTTTAAAAGCAATTTAGCCTGAATCTCAGAGTATGAAAAAAATTTTCAAACCAGCACAAAAACTGACTGGAGCAAGATGATTTGTAAGTTTGGTCCCACTCATATCAAGAGTATCTGTTCCTTCTAAATCACCATTGGTAAAATGAAAAATCATCATAAACAGCATGGCAACATTTGCAAGTACATAGCAATCTATTAAAATTCATGATACAATTAATTTCTGTTAAGGATTTAGAAAAAGACATAAAAATTAAAATAGGAAAATACATAAGCAGACTTTTTAAATAACAGAAAAGTTAAAATATATGAAATGGTACCAAAGCTTATTATTAATTCAAATTAAAACTATAAAACAACAAAATACAATTTCTTTTTTTTTTTTTTTTTTTTTTTTGAGAGGGAGTCTCACTCTGTCACTCAGGCAGGAGTGCAGTGGCATGATCTCAGCTCATTGCAACATCCACCTCCTGGATTCAAGCTATTCTCCTGCCTCAGCCTCTCAAGTAGCTGGGATTACAGGCAGGCACCACCACGCCCAGCTAATTTTTGTATTTTTAGTAGAGACGGGGTTTCCCCATGTTGGCCAGGCTGGTCTTGAACTCCTGACCTCTGTTGATCCACCCACCTTGGCCTCCCAAAATGTTGGGATTACAGGCACGAACCACTGTGCCCAGCCCAAAATATAATTTCATAGACATCACATTATAAATTTTTAGACTGCATTTATTTTTGTGTGAGTTTGGATGTAGGGCAATTCAAACTTTTATATACTACTATTGGCATACAAATTAATGTGATTACATTGTACAACAATTTAACATTATCCAATAATGTTGATCATGTGCCAACCCTGTGACCCAGGAATTCCATTTCCAGAGACATCTTAGCTCTTGCATTTCTGGTGACAAGTACACAATAAGCAAAGTAGCATTGTTAATTTAAAAAAATCACAATAGCATTGAAAATTTCAGAAAAGTGAACAAATTCATGTTCACAAGAAGCAGAAAAATAAAGTGTGATCTACTCATTCCTTGGAATAGTGACACCCATATCAGATTGGATTATTCCCAGAAAAGTACTTAGAGAGAGAGAAAAAAAGCAAATTAAATCAAAGAGAACCAACAGGATGAAAGATTTGCTCTATTAGACATCGAAACTTTATAACATACAGCAATTCAGACACATCTTGTTCTTGAAGATGGATAGTATGCTGGAGTCACCTTGCCTCAGCTTCTGGCTACGAAGTCTCCCCTGAACTCCTCATGAAGATGGGCTTTACAAATACAAACTAACCAATTCCCAAACACATACTCTATAGGGCTGTCACACTCCAGGCCACTGTGCTTCTGTCCTAATCACACTAGGACCAAAAACCAGAGAACTAGGGACAGCTCTTATACCCCAGAGCCCACTAAAATTATTCAAATGAGCCAGTCCTAAGCTTGTTTACCCTGCTTGGTTTCTTCCTGCAAACACCACAGTCTAGGGTCTTGCTCCTGAATTCCTCCCTCTCTCTGTTTCCTGATGGACCTGAGTTCTTCCCTGTAGTCTCCCCTGGCATGACATGCTCCCTTCTCTTGGAAATTGTGAGTATCTTTTTAATGGCAATTGTCTTCTGATCTGTTTGCCTTACTATACCTTAGCTTTTCTATTAATACGCTATATATTAAAACAATATTTAATATAGGTGAAAAATTGAGAAAAGATATTCTAAAAAATGGTAAAGCAGAATCACACACAAAGAGTATGTGAAAAAGAATGAGGTAAATACAAATAGAATGACATGGCTAGCGTGTGTGGTTGGTGGGAAAATAAAGAGGGAAATGATGTGTTTTAAGTTTGAGGTTAGAAAATTAGAGTAAAACTGAGAAATACGGTTTTAAGTTCAAACTATTGAATCTATTAAATCTAGAAAAATCATCAATAAAGTATCTATATAGAATAATAACTAAATCTGCTTTTCCTTTTTTCAATTAAAATAGAAACAAATATTGTGGCATTATTTTTATTGTTGTAACAGTTTTGGGCTGCTTTTGAGTCTTTGTTTTGGGAAAGTTTTTATTTTTAGGTTATTTTTATTTTGTGATATTCTAGACAATCTCTTGTATAAATGTTAAAATGTAATTTTACTACCTTTGAGGCATATTTTAATGTGCCCTAGTTATTAACAAATTTATTCACGATTAAGTACTATATTTTTAATTTCTTAAAAAAATAAATTTCTTTCTATGCAATGATTGACCTTGAAAATACAAAAGTATGTACAGTATGCACATAATATTCATACTGAATCTAATTGTTTAACTGTTGTTTAATTCATTTAATCATTCATTTTTCAAGGGAAACATATTGAATAATTAGGTAAAAATTTATCAGCAGCTACTGTGTTTATTTGGTAATTTTGTATGCAAGATAGCACATTGTAGTCTTGAGGAAAGACATTTCCTTACTAAGATTGCTATTAATTCAAATTCTATATTGTTTTAAACAATAAAAATTCAAAATACATATTTTGATAAGAAAGGAATTTGAATTTGCCAATAGTTGCTTTCTCATTTAATTTTTAAAAAAGAAAAAAGTCCCTATCTTCGAATAGACAACTTTATTAAATCTGATGAATTTTTGTAAAGTCTGTTTAAGTTGTTTCTGCTTTGATTGGTTAAACAACTAACTTTTAAAACAATGTTAGAAACTAACACATTATATATATTTCAGGATATCTTATAATATTATTGCATTTTTCTATGTAACTGTACTTGTATCTATGTCTATATCTGTATCTGTATCTATCTATATCTGTATTTAGACAGAGTATCTACAAGAACAAGTAGGTGGGAGTTTGGTCCTAATCCAAGGATTTTCAGTCACTGATAAATACAGTTTTCTCACGGAAGTTTCGTATCTGACTGTCTCTCCACTGGAAATTTCTGTTGCTACTCAAATAGTTCTACAATTTGCCTCCAGAAAATATGTCAATAAGATTAAAAAGTCAACATTTCATAAATTGAAATTGCTATTTTGACCTCCTAAAAATATATAACTTTTATTAAAATGAATTACTATTAAAATACATTCCACATAGGTATGGTAATTGCTTTTATTAGGAAAGTTGAAAGAAGTGAGATAATCTGAGTAATATGGTTTACAACAGATATGTAAAAGCAAAGAACACATATCTGTCACCTATATTTATTCAGTTTTATGTGTTATAATTAAATGAATTTGGGTTCTTGCTTCTCTCAATTATGACATAATAAATGATAGAAAATAGACATGTTTTTCCAGAAGTCATTTTATAAACATAATATTGAGTAATGTTTAAAAATTAAAAGTAAAAATTAAATATTTATACTTTAATTTGGAGAAAAAAACTGCTATAAGCCTATTATTATAAATGCAAAGTAAGGAGAAGTGTTGAGTCCACTGGTTGCATCAAGAACTTTTTATCAAACTTAGAGGCACACAATCAGAAAAAGATGTGTATATTTGTCCTAGAAATTAAGATTAAAATGTATATATCTAATGACATTGAGAGATAAGGAAAGGTAATGATCTATTAAAATGGTTTCCTGAATGAGTATCAGCTAAAATCATGACAAATTCATATGCAGACTGAATCCTAATCAAAGCATTAGTAAAAAGAAATGAAAAAGGTCCTTAAAATTTTCTGAAATTTTTATATGTGAATTATATTTCAAAGAAGCTCAATTTAAAATGCCCTCGTGTTCAAAGTAAAAATACATATTACAAATTGTGTAATATGTATTAATTTTAAATTTTATAAAAAATCAGTTAATTATTTCAAGTTTTTCAAAATGTTATGGTTAAGTCTAAATAGGAACTATACTTAAATTACTTTAGATTGTTTAGAATGAAAAATTATTTTTAATTTATTCAATGTTTATTTTATGTGTTCAGCATTCTGATGATTCTTTGAGAAGGAAAATAGTATAAATAGTTGAACATATTTTAAAACATATTGATCACAATTATACATAATTTTTTAAAGTTCTTTTGATTTTTTGCTATGCTTTGTTAATTAATTCATTAATTGTACTGCAATTATAGCCATAATTGGAATAGGAACTGGACTGTATATAGTTTGACAGGTAGAGAAGTAATATTGTAAGATGACAAGGAAAGGTAACAAATAGTTAAATGTGAGATAACTTGTATAATGGAATTTAAAAATTGTAATTAAATTTAGAAGTAAAATAAATGCTGATATAGATAAATTTGATAAGAAACATAGAACAATTTTCAGCAGTATGGACTTATCTTAAAACTGGCAAATGGATACCATCATTTTAAAACATTAATTAGAACTTTGGGTCTGCTTTCCCCCATGCTCTATTAGTAGTAAATTCCTTATTGGCTCTCTTTTAATATGTACATGCCAGTTTAATAATTTCAAAACCCCTAGAGTTTTTTTCATTTCAAAGTTATTTTGATTGTTCTAAATGATAAGCAGAGAGAATCAGTCTTTCCCGGTTATTGCTTCTTTTTGTCACATGAGGTCTGTATCCAGACCCACATATATTTTCTCGAGGTCTTCTTGGGGCACATTTGACCCTATGTCCTCCGCACGTGAACAATAAAATTAGTTATCAACTAACATTCATATGACTTACCATGTTTCTCCAAATCATAGCCAGCCCATGTGCCTGTACTTGAGTCAAGAGCCTCAGCACATCACCGGCTGAAGTTAATTTTAAGTGCAGGGCTTTTCCAAGCTGTGCAGCCTTGTTTGGTATGAAATTTCCACTTAATAAGGTTTTCTTAACTAGACTGTTTGAATACTTTTCCTCAGAGTTCTTGAACTCATTGTGCAAATTTTTCCACTTCTCATCTTCTATTAGGTCAGCATACAATGCATTTACAAAATCAAAGTTTATTGTCACTTCTTAATTCTAAGATGGAATTCTAGGTGTCTGCCTTCTCTACATTTGCATAAAAAAGAGGACATTTGGGGAAGACATAAATACAAACAAAAAACAAAACACAAAAGTTAAGTTAAAAATGATAATTTGCAAAATTAGCTTATTTGAAAATAAAACTATAATTATTTAAGGATATTCTAAACCAATTTGGAATGTCAATTTGTTGAAGAAGACCATATTTTCATATATTAAGATTTATAGAAATTAAAATTTTTATCTGAGCAATTCAATATATTTTTATGATAATAAATTATATAAATTCCAGCAGAAAATCATATTAGATGATTATGGTTTATTTAAGGATTCTAGTAAAATCTTTAACATAGAAAAATACTCATATTGGTATACATACAGAACATAGTCATCTGCCATTCATAGTTCAAGCTGGAGCTATTAAGAATATTAGATTGGATAACTCAATATCAACATTGATATCCATTGTAAATATATACAATAGAAGCCACTAATCTTACCAAAAAAGATATAAAATTACTGAAATTTTTTACAAACAAGCTTTCATAATAAGATTTATTTTCTGGTCTGTAGCATTAATTCTAAAAAATGACAAAAATTTGTAAGAAAACATATGACATAATTTTGACCTATTGAAATATTATTAAATGTGCTATTAATACAATAGTCATGAAAACCCTTATACAAAAACAAAGTGTTGTTCATGGCATTTACAGAGAACACATTGGTATGACTCCTTCAGGGTATTTATAATAAGTATGAAGCAAGATTTGACTGAGAATACTGAAGAAAACATTTACTTAATTTTTTGAAACAGCTCTGAATAGATGAATAGCACTTATTTAGGTTCTTTATTCTCTTTTGCTTCCTTTCTCCTTTCCTTCTTTTCTGTCATAGATGAGCCAGGCAAGTAACCCAAATGCGTGATATGGACTAGGTGTAATAAAACTAAGCAGTGGAGAAATTGTGGTAAAATGAAGCATCTGAACTTTCTTGTAAAGGTCAGCTTCTTAAGTCTATTCAGTGTAAACTGCCTCCACCTTATTTGATGTTTATCAAGATAAACCAAAAATACAAGATTGGAGAATTAAATATTGAAATAGTCAACTATGGGAATGTTCTCAATTAAAAAACAAGGAAGCAAGCAAACAAACAAACAAAAAACACATTGTGCTGGCCAACACTGTGAAAGCTAAAGTAACTCTGGAAATGTATTTGGATCAGTTACTGTAAATTTATAATTTTCCTTTAGGAAGTAGACAGTAGGATAAACCATTGAAATGTTTCTTTCTTGTTTTGATGTAGTTCCAATACTTACTAAATATGTGGCTTGGACATGTTAGCTTCTTTATTTTTAAAACAGAACAAAAATAGACATCATATTGATTTGAATACTAAATAGGATAGAAGTAATAAACCATATATGGCAATGCTTAGTACATTAGTAAACACTTGATAAATAAGTGGTAGCTATTATTATTGCTTGCCAAATAACTTTACAGAGGTGTCCAAAAATTCAAAATCCCACATGTCCTCAGAGTTATTTCTGCTTGCCAGGTGTCCCTGCTTAGAAATTAATAGGACATACACACCAAAATTTGACATTTAGATGTTTCATTCCACTTATTTGTCTTCTAGTTTAAAAATACTTATGAGAATTCTTTATATATTTTTTAAAAATGTTAAATGATGAATAACAAAACAAAATAGAAAGTGTTATTTAATGAATTCATTCACAAAACCGCTTCTTATCCTAAAATATCTTAAATAGTTCTCATACTGCCCTCCTTAATAAACTCTACTTTCTTGCTCTGCAGGCAATCACCTGCCTATGTTTCATTTATTTTTCCTGTGTTTCATGTTGATGATTCCTATGCATTTTTACTTTCTTCTACTATTCAATTATGAATTCTAAAATAAATGTGACATTTTTGCCTGTTTTTAACTCTAAATAGTTTTATAATTTCATTATACCATTACCTAATATTTGATTCAAACTTGAGTGGTTCATAATATTAATTTGTATTAATTATCAGTGATGTATTATATCCCACTGTATAACAATAGCTTGAATTATACTTTGATTCTCTACTGATAGATATATAGGTCAAATCTATGGTTTAAAAAAAATTCCAACAATGCTGCTATAAGCACTCTTACATGTTTCACTATGTATGCATGTGTGAGAATTTTTCCACAATATATACTCAGAGGTACCCTTGCTGGATCAAGAGCCACTGTACATTTTCACATTTTAGGTACTTCCAAGTTTTCTCCAAAGTGGTTGTACAGTGTATGTTTACCAGCACTGTAAATGTAAATGAAATATATCTTTATTACCCTTGGTATTATCACACATTTTCTTATTTACCAGTCTAATCACTGGTGAGATGGAATCAGGATTGATAAACCTATTCATGATTCCTCTTTTCTTTCTTCAAATTGCCTTATATTTAGGCTACTCTACTACTGGAATATTTTCCTTATAATATCTTTCTTTATATTATCAACAGTTTTGAATGTTAATACTTTTTGCATTATAAACATCTTATTTTTTCTCCTATTAGCACTTTCCTATTTGTAATTGCATATTTTGAAGAATGGTGTTTTACACTTGTCATCAACTTAATATTTTTATTTAAGTTTAGCTCTTCTTTAATCATGTTTATATCATTTGTTAGCCTAAGCTGATAAATATTCTACTGGATTACCTTCTAGAAGTTTTTAAGCATTTATTTTCTATCTAATTTTTTCAGATATCAAATAATCCCTCATATATTATACATTTCCCATGAAGTTTTTATTTACATTGGATGAATTTGTAGTTCTTTAACCATGTGAAACATTTCATTATGAAATATTTCAATAAAAATATGATGTATAACTTTTATCAATATGTTTTTGTTCATTCTTGCATATATTAGTTTTTTTGGCTATTAAATTTTCTAAGTGGAAACTTTTGGTAAGATTTTTCTTTCTG
The DNA here is from genome assembly GCF_028858775.2 of Pan troglodytes. NCBI lineage: Eukaryota > Metazoa > Chordata > Mammalia > Primates > Hominidae > Pan > Pan troglodytes. Next base: position 15,244,313 of record NC_072412.2, on the reverse strand, counting down.
GTTTAACTGGCTATCTTATCGAAAAACAACCAAGATATCTCCAGATGGATTAAAGAATTACACACAAAAATACAACTTTAGTGAAGTAGATCCATATGTTATCAAATAGCTTAAAACTAACTTTTGAAAAAAAAGTCAATGTGACTACTTAAAAATTTTGTTCAGATAATTGCAGGGATACCAGTTTGAAATAATCTAACTTAAAATCATACATTTATGTACATAAAAATAAATTTGGTATCAATGAAAACACTAAAAACTAGAAAACAATCTAACTTCTGAAATTATTCTAAAATAGTATAAGAATATATTTTATATATGCTTGTAATGTAGGAAGGGCTCTTTAAAAGTGTGACACAATTCATAAAGGAAAAAATGTTTAAAGATAAATACTGATTAATTGATTATTAAGCCAGATTCAGGTAACCCTACTACTAATTTACACAATTACATAGTGAATCTTTGAGGCTTAGGTGCTAATATATATGAAGTAACTAAAATAAAAACTAATAAATTCCTTGTAATTGGTTTGCATTTATTTCAGCAGAAATGATATATTACTATTTTATTTATAATTATAAAAGCATGTGTTAATTTTCAGTATGCTATTCTGTAAGTGAAAGTATGTTTGAAAATTGTAATGGTGGAGAAAAATTTAGCTGCACTTTACTTAAAACTAAACATACACACATTACAGATAGAGTCCAATGAGTTTTTAAGAAATTTATTGAGCTATAATTAACATATTAAAAGCCAAAAATATGTAAGATAAATTATTAGATATGCTCTGACATATTTATACATCCATGAGATCATTATTGTCAAGATAGTGAACATATAAATCCACAAAATGTTTCCTCATGACTACTTTTAATAATCCCCTTTTGCAATTATTGTCTCTCCTAATAAGCATCTTAGCTAGACAACTGCTGACCATCTTTCAGTACGGTATATTACTGTATGTTGTATATTGGTGCATCCAGAAGTTTTATATAAATGGAATCATATAAGGTGCACTATTTTTTGGCTGGCATTTTTGCTTTACAGCAAAATTCTTTTGAAATTCATTCATGTTGTTGCATGTGTCAGTAGTCGAGCCTTTTTATTGCTGAGCAGAATTTTGCTGTACGTATATATCACCAATTACTTGTTAATGAATATGTGGGTCATGACCACGTTTTAGCTATTAAAGAGAAAATGCCTATGAACATTTATATACAACAATTTCTTTTTCATTTTTTGAGGGGGAAATATCTAGAAGATAAATGACTAGATTAAGTGGTAAGCATAGGTTTACTTTTTAAAGAAGCTGTCAATCTATTTTACAAACTGGTTGTCAATCAAAAGTATATTAAAGTTTCAGTTCCTCCATTTTGTTGCCTATACCTGGTAGGGTCAATATTTTTTTTCACTTTGGACATTGTAATAACTATCAGTAGTATTTCTTTGTGGTTTTCAATTCTTTAATGACTACCGATGTTAAAATTTTTTGATATACTTATTTGTCATCCATGTCTTCTATCATGACGTCTTTTTCAATCTTTTGCCTTTTAAAAAATTGGGTGATTTGTTTTATTTTTGATTTTTGACAGCTTTTATATATTCTTTATGAAAGTAATTTATTAGTGTGTTGGGGCTCCTTATGACCACCCTTAGGCTCAAAGATTAACTATAATGATTCACAGGTCTTAGAAAACATGTTACATTCATAGTTACAGTTTACTACAATGAAAAGATACAGATTAAAATCAACAAAGAAAAAAAGCCCACGGGGAGAAATGTAGAAGATTTCAGGTACAAGCTTTCAGGTGTCCTCTCCCAGTGGAATCCCACAAGAACACATGTAATTCTCCCAGCAACAATATTTGACAGCATATTGAAGTGTTGTCAATCAGAGAAGCTCATTTAAGTTTTGGTCTCCAGGGCTTTTACTGGGCATCAGTCATGTAAGGTGGTGCCTATATGAGTGATTTCAGCTACTCAGACTACAGCATCTGTCAGATCAAATATAGCCATTGACTCTAAATTATATTGTTAGGATAAGCTTAACTGTTCAAATGAGCACAGCATGGTCCAAGGCCTCAGACACTGAAAACCACTTGTGCACTGTACTCTAAAGCCAAAGATGTATAGAAACACTGTCATCAGGCAGAATATATTAAGGGCCTACAGGTTATCTTCCAAAAGCCAGCCAAGTGCCAGTTCTAAAGACAAACATTAGTCCTGATGAGATAAACCTTTCTTGGCCAATAAGATATATGCTATTCAAATGGTTTCTCAGTTCATAGCTTTGTAAAAAATTATTTTTAAATGCCCTTTTCCATTCCTATTAAGCATAGTATTGAAAGTTCTAGCCAAGGCAATCAGGCAAGAGAAAGCAATAAAGGGTATTCAAACAGGAAGAGAGGAAGTCAAATTGTCTCTGTTTGCAGATGACAAGATTTTATATTTAGAAAACCTCATCATCTCAGCCCAAAATCTTAAGCTGATAAACAACTTCAGCAAAATCTCAGGATTCAAAATCAATATGCAAAAATAACAAGCATTCCTATACAACAATAACAGACAAACAGGGAGCCAAATCATGAGTGAACTCCCATTCACAATTGCTACAAAGAGAATAAAATACCTAGGAAAACAACTTACAAGGGATGGGAAGGATCTCCTCAAGGAGAACTACAAACCACTGTTCAAGGAAATAGGAGAGGACACAAACAAATGGCAAATTATTCCATGCTCATGGATAGGAGGAATCAATATGAAAATGTCCATACTGCTGAAGTAATTTATAAATTCAATGCTATCCCCATCAAGCTACCATTGACTTTCTTCACGGAATTAGAAAAACCTACTTTAAATTTCATACGAAACCAAAAAAGAGGTTGTATAGCCAAGACAATCCTAAGCAAAAAGAACAAAGCTGGAGGTATCATGTGACCTGACTTTAAAATATACTGCAAGGCTACAGTAACCAAAACGGCATGGTACTGGTACCAAAACAGTTATGTAGACCAACAGAACAGAACAGAGGCCTAAGAAATAATGCCACACATCTACAGCCATCTGATCTTTGACAAACCTGACAAAAACAAGCAATGGGGAAAGGATTCCCTATTTAATAAATGGTGCTGGGAAAACTGGGTAGTGGAAAACTGAAACTGGATCCCTTCCTTATATCTTATATAAAAATTCACTCAAGATGGATTAAAGACTTAAACATAAGACCTAAAACTATAAAAACCTTAGCAGAACACCTAGGCAACACCATTCAGGACATAGGCATGGACAAAATCTTCATGAATACAACAACAAATGCATTGGCAACAAAAGCCAAAATTGATGAATGGGATCTAATTAAACTAAAGAGCTTCTGCACAGTGAAATAAACTATCATCAGACTGAACAGGCAACCTACAGAATGGGAGAAAATTTTGCAATCTATCCATCTGACAAAGGGCTAATATCCAGAATCTACAAAGGACTTAAACAAATTTGCAAGAAAAAATACAAACAACCCCATCAAAAAGTGGTCAAAGGATATGAACAGACACTTCTCAAAAGAAGACATTTATGCGGACAATAAACATGTGAAAAAAAGCTCATCATCATTCGTCATTAGGGAAATGCAAATCAAAACCACAATGAGATACCATCTCACTCTGGTTAGAATGGTGATCATTAAAAAGTCAGAAAACAACAGATGCTGGAGAGGATGTGGAGAAATAGGAACACTTTTACACTGTTGGTGAAAGTGTAAATTAGTTCAACCATTGTGGAAGACAGTGTGGTGATTCTTCAAGGATCTAGAACTAGAAATACCGTTTGACCCAGCAATCCCATTACTAAATAGAAAAAGGATTATGAATCATTCTAGTATAAAGATACATGCACACGTAGGTTTATTGCAGCACTGTTCACAATAGCAAAGACTTGGAACCAACACAAATGCCCATCAATCATAGACTGGATAAAGAAAATGTGGCACATATACACTATGGAACACTATGCAGCCATAAAAAAGTATGAGTTCATGTCCTTTGCAGGGACATGGATAAAGCTGGAAATGATCATTCTCAGCAAACTAACACAGGAACAGAAAACCAAACACCGCATGTTCTCACTCATAATTGGGAGCTGAACGATGAGAACACATGGACACAGGGAAGGGAACATCACACACTGGGGCCTGCCAAGGGGTGGGGGGCTTGGGGAGGGATAGCATTGGGAGAAATACCTAAAATAGATGATGGGTTGAAGGGTGCAGCAAACCACCATGGCATGTGTATACCTATGTAACAAACCTACATGTTCTGCACATGTTTTCCAGAACTTAAAGTATAATAATTTTTAAAAATGAATAAAAATTTTCACTTTTGAAGAAGTTCAAGTTAATATTTTATTTTACAAATTAAATGTTTAATGTCATATAGAGCACTTATTTGTTTCAACTAAGGTCACAAAGATTTATCTTATGTTTATATCTAGGATTTCAATACATGCAGGTAGGCTTTTTGTTAATGTTTATATATTTTGCAAGCTATGAATCAAATTTGTTTTCTATTGCTTATAAATACCCAACTGTTTTACATTTCTTGCTTTGAAAACTCTTCCATTTCTTCAAAGCTGATACTTTCCCTGATGAATTGACTTGCTATTTAAAAAAAAAGATATTAACTATATGTGTAAATCTGTTTTTGTATTTTCTATTCTTTTCTGTTGATCTATTTAGTCTTTCTTGAGGACAATATCACACAGTCTTCACTATTTCAAAATCATGAACATGGTATATCTCCCCAAATGTTATCTTTTATTTGAGATATCTGGAAAGCATATAGATCTAGAAGTTGAAATTTGTTCTACCTATATTAGTTAGTCTTCAAGTAGAAATGATGATGGAAAAGATTGCAGTGATCAAAATTACCTAGGGAGAATGTATAGCATGAAAGAGTAACAAGCAGTTCATGCAGATCTCTGATTTAGCTTACACACCTAGAGGAAGATTAAATGAAGATCAATTTGCAAGTGAATTTAAAATTTTGTGACAAAATTTTAGGAGCAAAATTAGGACACCGTGGTGTTACAGAATCTAAAGAACTGTTTTGAGCTGCTTTTGAAAAATAAACATAAAAGTTACCAATCTGTATGACTGACTTTTGCAACACTTTCTCATTGAAAACACATATTCTACAAAAAAACATTATTTTTGTAACCTTATCATTTGGGACTCACTTTATCTAGCAGATCTAAGTACTTATACGTTTTTACGTATGTTCCCATCTATAAATTATCTGTTATATTTTCAATGACATTTTCTTCTTCTAATAAAAGCATGCTCAATTTTAACTATTTGTCTTAACTTATTTTGGCGATTCAAGGTATATTTTGTTGTTGTTTTTATTATTTTATTTTATTTTACTTTAATTTCTGGGATACATATGCAGAATTTGCAGGTTTGTTACACAGGTATACATGTGCCATGGTGGTTTGCTGCCCCTATCAAACCGTCATCTAGGTTTTAAGCTGCATGCATTAAGTATCAGTCCTAATGCTCTCCCTCCCCTTTCCCCCCACGCCCCAACAGGCCCCACTGTGTGTTGTTCCCCTCCCTGTGTCAATGTGTTCTCGTTGATCAACTCTCACTTATGAGTGAGAACGTGTGGTGTTTGGTTTTCTGTTCCTGTGTTAGTTTGATGAGGATGGTGGTTTCCATGTTCCTACAAAGGATATGATCTAGTTCTTTAGATGGCTGCATAGTATTCCATGGTGTATATATACCACATTTTCTTTATCTAGTCTATCACTGATGGGCATTTGGGTTGGTTCCATGTCTTTGCTATAATAAATAGTGCTGCAATAAACATATGTGTGCATGTGTCTTCATAATAGAATGATTTATATTCCTTTGGGTATATACCGAGTAATGTGACTACTGGGTCATGGGATTTCTGATTCTAGATCCATGAGGAGTCTCCACACTGTCTTCCACAATGGTCGAACTAATTTTAATTCCCACCAACAGTGATTCAAGGTATTTTTGATGGGTTGTTTGTTTGTCTATTTTGCATTTCATTTGTTTTTGTAAAAGGAGAAAATTTTGGGCTTAGGGAATACCATAATGCTTTAAACTTCGAGCTATTTCTTCTTTTTTTTTTTTTCTCAAATAATGTCATTTTGTCATAGATCTCTGAAAATGACCTTGAAAACTTCCCATGAAAATCAACAGAACTTACGATGTTCAGAGCATAAGAAATAAATGTCACCTTACAAGATTCATCAAAATGAGCTTAGATGAAATTTTAATTGCCATGCTCAAGCCACTTAAATAGTTAACCAAGACATTCTCCCTTGTTTCTACAGTGATACATAGTATTGAAAATTGCTTTGACTGCACACTCAAATTATTACAATTCAACTTTCTTCAACATCATAAATTGAAAGGATATCATGTGGATCTTTGTTGTTCCCAATTAGGATTGAAAATAACTTCTGGCCAAATTAGTAGTGTAGAGACTTATGCAATGAAGTCAATTTAAAACAGAATTTTTTTGAGTTAATGGTAAGAAAGAGTTTGTTGCAATAAAATTCTTTGAAATTTTAGATATGAAATTGGTACAAAAACTTAATACAAATTTGTCTACCTGATTTTTTTGTGGCAATGTCATAAATAAAAGAAATATGGTCTCATCTTTCCTAAATATTTTGCTCATGCTCTTTGACAATACCGTAAAATGTACTTAAACTACGTAAGAATCTTCTAGTAAAATAAAATGCAACATTTCACTCAGAAGTAAAACATTTTTAAAATAGTGTCCAACAATTGCTTCAAAAGGGTGACAACTTATGAACACCCTGTTCTAAGTGTTTCCACCCTAATTGGTTTCTTTTTTTTTTTTTTTCTTTTGAGACAAAACCTTGCTCTGTTACCCAAGCTGGAGTGCAGTGGTGTGATCTCGGCTCACTGCAACCTCCGCCTCCTGGGTCCAACGGATTCTCCTGCCTCAGCCAACCAAGTAGCTGGGATTAGAAGCAACTGCCACAATGCCCAGTTAATTTTTGTGTTTTTTGTTTGTTTGTTTTTTGTTTGTTTGTTTTTTGTTGTTTGTTTTAGTAGAAGTGGGTTTCACCATGTTGGCCAGGCTGGTCTCGAACTCCTGACTTCAAGTGACTGGACTCCCAAAGTGCTGAAATTAGAGGCATAAGCCACCATGCCTGGCCTCCCCTAATTCGCTTATTTGAACCTCTCTACATCATCACAAGATGGGTGTTACTATGATCACTATTTTACAGGTGAGCATATGAGGAACAGAGAGGTTAAGGAGGAACAGGGTGATCTGCTACAACTCTTCAGCAGGGCATTCTGGGCAGGACTGTCTAACTTGTGAGAGGCAAGGGGACTATTTATAGCCTATGTATTCCCGTTAAAGTAACAAACATATATCAAGAATAAATATTACAGTATATTTCTAGCAACCATCTAGAAATAGGAAATAGTATCAGTACCATATTGTCAGATGACAGTAGGATTAAATAAAACTGGAGTGAGTAAGTAACTGACCCTTTATTCACTGCCTTTAAAAGAAAAGTATGTCTTGGAGTTGAATTAAGTAACCTGGGATAGATCTCTAAAAATCCGTAAGTGAAGCAGGGGTCACATATTAACATGTTATACTGGAAAAAGTGTCTAAGAAAGGAATTTGGCACTGGAATCTACATAGGGAACAATTAAATTATCCATAAATATTTTTTACTTTATCTTGAAAAAGGTATAGTACCAAAAACTCCAGAAACACTGCTAGGCCCTCCATAATACATGTGGGCTCTAAGATGAGAGTGGAAATAGAGGCCCACATAACATGTGTATAAATATTTTAACATTATAAAGCAAACTACTCCAATAATCTGGCCTGCATTTCCGCCTAGGTTCTCAATGGCCCACTTCCTGACCACCACCCTCTGGAGTCCAAAGGAGATTTGCTTATTCCCAGTATTATTCCTGCAGGTCAGCCAAAGAGGAGCAAAGAGTCATCTACCTCAATCATGTTCAGGAAATGATCAGGTCAAGATGCGGAGTGAGCAAGCTTTTCTCTTTTGTGCCACATTTTCTGACCCAGTATTTCAAGGTACTTCTAATACACAAAGACTATTACAAGAGGGAGGAAAGAAGGAAGGTCAGTTATCTGAAGAACTGAGGCTAGCTAGAAGCCCAAATCTGGTGTGATGGGGGCCATCAAATCTCAACAGAAACAGCTTTCTCTCTCTGTTCTCCTGGACAGGGCTTGTGATTTTTTTTTTTTTCCTCCACTCAGCCATAGACTCTCAGCTACATATCCTCTAGCCTGGAGTAGTCAAATCAGCTCATCTCTTTCTCTCTCATACCAAACTTTCAAAAACAAAACAAAACAAACCAAAAAGCACTTTTGTTATTGGAATAAATGAGAAAAATGTATTTGTGTTTAAATATCTGTGATACATGGACCATCAAAAGCCTCGCTGCTAATGAAGGCAATTATTTAGGTTTACTTAATCTATTAACTTATCAGTTAATAACTGCTATTTATTCTGCTAGAAATTCCCAATGGTATAATTGTTTCTGGCTGTAGCTCCTTCCATGCTTTGTACATCTTACTTGTGGTAGGCAGAATCACAGCTCTCCACAAATGATGTGATTTGGCTGTATCCCCACCCAAATCTCACCTTGAATTGTAATAATTCCATGTGAAGAATGGGGTCAGGTAGAGAGAATTTAATCATGGGGACGGTTTCACGAGATCTGCTGGGTTTATAAACGGGAGTTCCCCTGCACAAGCTCTCTTGCCTGCCACCACGTGGGATGCGACATTGCTTCTCATTCACTTTCCGCCATGATTTTGATGGTTCCCCAGCCACGTGGAACTATAAGTCAGTTAACCGTCTTTCTTTTATAAATTACCCAGTCTCAGCTGTGTCTTTATTAGCAGTGTGAGGACAAACTAATACAATGAGTGTCCACATTCTAGTCCCCAGAATTTGTGAATATGTTAGTTGCATGGCAAAGGAAAATTGAAATTGTAGACTAAACTAAGGTTGTTCATCAGTTGATATTAAGATAGGAAAGTTATTCTGGATTATCCTGATGGGACCAAAATAATCAGAAGGACATTTACAAGTGGAAGGAGGCAGAAGAAGTTAGAGTGATGAGATGGAAACTCACAAACTGCCATTGCTGGCCCTTTAAAACAATTTAAATCTTGTTTTATGACACATAATTATTGTACATATTTATGGGATACAGTGTGATGTTTCAACACGTGTATGTATAGTTTAAATATTGAATCAGGATATTCAACATATTCTTCACTTCATACATCTTTGATATCTTTACGGTGAGAGAATTCAAAAATCCTCTCTTCTAGCTATTTTGAAATATACAATACAATATTGCTAACCATAGTCACCCTGACTCCATTTTAAAAATGGAGGAAGGGACAGTGATTAAAGGAATGCAAGCAGCCTCTGGGCTGTGGAAAACCAAAGGAAACGAACTCTTCCCACAGACCCCCCCTCAAGAAAAACCAACCCTGGCAGTATCTTGGTTTTACCATGGTGTGATCAAGTCAGATTTCTGTCTTACAGAACTGTAACATAATAAATCTGTATTGTTTAAGCTACTAAGTTTGAAGTAATTTTACTAAAACTTGAAAGGAATTTACATTTTGCTTTTAAAGTTCTTTATTTTTGAAACTTTAGACAGAGATCAACAAATCCTCAACAAGAGATAGCTCAATTTTTACCTTTGAAAAAGGAATTATGTTACATATCTATAAGAATGAATAACTACAGCACAGAAAAATACTCATAAGTAATATATTATTTGAAATCAGGAGTCTAATAAGAGAAAATGCAAATGGACCCTTTTCTATGAGATTTAGATAAATTACATGAAAAAATATGTGTGATAAGAGGTATGTGTTCTGAGTTAATACATATAAAATCTGAAAAAATTGCAACAGGAACAATAAATATGGTAATTGAAATCACAAAAAAATCAATGAATTTGAAGACCATTTGGAGAAATGCTTATATCATCTTAAGATTAATTTATTCTAATCATGCACCAGTGATAGTATTATAAGAAGAAATAAATTCATTATCATTTTTTACTGTATTTATTTTTTAAGACAGAGATTGGTACTAATTCAGTAATGGAAAACTAATTGTAAAATTTGTACTGTGGTAAATTTGGAAAACAAGGCATGGCACAGAAAGAGCATATAATAAAATAATTTGGCATAAAGGCCATTTGAAATGGATTAATTATAGTGATGAAACATGTCATAATTTCCTGGACAAGTAGGGAAGATAGGCAATGAGAAGGCTATGGAGGACAGAGAAGAGAGCAGAGTCCATAGAGTGACAGTCTTCAACAGGTTAAAAACCTATATGAGTTCAGGTCTTGAGCAAGTGATATTGGATGAAATGGGAGGTAGAGAGGACCAAAGAGTAGGATTTTTTTTTTAAATATTGAGAAACATTTGCTGTCTAAAATAGAGAAGAAATGTTATTAATATGCATGGTGGTCAAGAAACTGACAGGTAAGATTTGAAAGAGTTACCAGTTTGAGGTAAGCACAATAGAGAATAACGACAGAGTTTATAATGGAGAGAATGTCTTTGAAAGCCAAAAGCAAAAGTTGTCTTAATAGAGAAAGAAACCAAACAAAGGTTTGAAAAAGCATTTGAATGGAAAGTTTGGTGTAGATGTACGTTATGAACCATAAACTGTCAAAGTTTATTGGTGATGCTTGCTGGTTTACTTACTTGTTGGTTTTCAGAAGGAAAGAACTATAATAGACTGATAACTACAAATTAACTGAAATTGTATATACCCCGCCTCCTCATAATTAGGCAGGTGAAGATGGGGTGAGCAAAATAGTAGCAACCCATTGAAAGGGCTGTTGAAGGGGCTATATTTTCCAGACATATCAGGAGTTCAAGTTGTTATTAAAAATGCAAAAAGAGTTTGCTAATCAGAACATAAGCATTCAATATCTATCACTATCAAGATGTGAGATAAGGGATAGGTAATTGATTCTGTTGGAAAAGCAGAGTCATATAATGATGAAAGTCTGATAATACCTCTGTGACTTGAAAGTGACAGAAGTAAACAGGAACATGAAGCAAAGAGTTTTAGTTCTGATAGTCTCTTTGAGGAGGAGGAATAATGGCACTATTGTCATTTTTTGAATATTTCCCCTAGTATTTTTAGTGATTTCACAAATCGTTCTAATGCCTTAAAGGACTACCACTCTGGAATATCACTCAAAGCAATGTTCTTGTGAGGATTAGGCTTAATGAAAAGTCCTGTAATGCTTGGACACATGGAAAGCCGACCAGTATTAGATAAAACAAAATTGCTATAGTTGGGAATTATTACTATAGGTATTTTCATCATCATTTTGCAACATTTATAATTTTTTCTTAATGAAATATGTTGATTTTTCAGTGTTTTTAAAGTAAAATTGTATTACATTTAAAAAATTAATAGAGAACTATTCTGTTGAAGACAATGAATGCATATTATGCTTAACATGTTAATATGTGTTTCACATTATTTATAGATTTTGTCTACTGCATTGAAATTTGCTAGAATGCTGCATATGTAGAGCTTAATGTAATCACTTCCTAACTATAATCTCTGGAGCCAACCCAGTTACAATAAAATTAACTCTAATTTTGTGTCTTTTATTTGTTTCTATTTCTAGGTTAAATATGGTTTGAGAAAAGTGTTTTAGAAAACTTTGAAAAATCACTGGCTTGTTAGAATGCATGTTCTATTAAAAGATATGAGTCCTATCTCCAGGTTACTTAAAATATTAGTTTTACTCCAAATTGTATTCTAGTTTCCCTATCTTTAAAATATGTTCATGAAACATTTCTCTTCTCTTATGAATTAAATGTTCTTTTAAGTTTGAAATTTATTAGAGAACTCTGATATATGATTTTTAAAAAATAACACTCTGAATTACTTTCCAAAATGGAAAGCAACCCTAAAACAAAAAGATATTACCAATATTCAGTTTTACCTCTGGCTTCAACTTATTTTTCTCTCAAGATCTTATTATTCTCTTCTCCAGCTACCCAAGGTGCGAAAAGGAAAGAAGGCCGAAGGGAAGAAGGTGGTGCCCACCCTTGCTGTCTTGAAAAAGCAGGAGACCATGAAAGTGGTGAATCTTCCATTTGAGAAATTTGGCACTGGACAGGACATTTTGGCATTGGACAGAACATCCAGCCCAAAAGGGACCTCACTTGCTTTGTCAAATGGCCCCATTATACTAGGTTGCAGCAGCAGAGAGCCATCCTCTATAAGCAGCTAGAAGTGCCTTCTGTGATTAATCAGTTCACCAGGGCCTTGGACCACCAAACAGTTGCTCAATGGGGTAAGCTGGCTGGCAAGTACAGACCAGAGACAAAGCAAGAGAAGCAGCAGAGACTGCCGGCCTGGGCTGAGAAGAAAGCAAAGGAGACATCCCCACTAAGAGATCACCTGTCCTTTTAATGGGGGTTAACGCTGTCACCACCTTAGTGGAGAAAAAGAAGGCTCAGCTGGTGGTGACTGCACAGGACAGAGATCCCATTGGGTTGGTTGTCTTCCTGCCTGCCCTGTGTTGTAAACTGGGGGTTCCTTACTGCATTATCTAATGGAAGGCAAGCTTGAGACATCTAGGATTAAATAACAAACAAACAAACAACAACTCTTAAAAATATTTCTTTGAAAACTTCTAATTATTAGTTTTTTTAAAATCTCTTCAGTACATTAAAATGTCTGGTGGTAGGAAAATACTGGACTCATATACGACTGTCTACGTGATTTGCAGGGCCCAGTGCAAAATGAAGTGGATGTTGTACCTCGTTCAAAGTGTTAAGCGTTTCAAGATGGCAACAGCAGAGCATTAGGCCAAGTATGAGGTCATTATGTACATGGGTCCTTGTGTGACCACACAGGTCACAGGAACATGAAGCTAGACCTGAGTGTATATTCAGATAGGTAAATCTTACAGATTTTTAAAACTCAATAAAAGAAAAACTACATTTCATGTGTGAACACAAAAATTGGAATTAAATTGGCAATAGCATTGGGATTTGTGCTCAGAGTCAGAGTTTACATCTGACCACAATTTCTATATGAATTTTTTAAGATAAAACAGTAAGAATTTTAAAGAAGGTTTCTGAAATTTAAAAATTATAATAACATAATTAACTTTGATATGTTAATTCCATGTAATTTAAAACATTTAATAGATATATAATGTTCCACTATTAATTTAACTAGAAGTATAAAAATAAAACATATATAATAAAAATATTCTACTTATTTTTAAATTATCTATATTATACTGAGTAAAAGAAAATTTAGGAATATAAATAAATGAGCATTTTTGAACATGTAAAAATATTTTCTTGCTGTTTTTAGGAGACTTTTAGCAGGACAGGAGCTTACCTCTCATTTACCTCTGCTTGGACAAATCAGTGATGTGATTTGCAAATAGGCTGTAACTTCACCGAAAACACATCACAGTAAAGAAAGGTAGTGACTTTCAGAGAATTTGACCTAACTTAGAATTTGTAAAAGAGAAAAGCATTGTCCTTATGCCTAAAGTACATGACTGTTTCTTTTTAAGTTACATGTATATTTACCTGACCAATTTGTTTTACTCTGTATTTTAAGTTATCAGGTGAAATGGTTTTGGAATAAATTAATGAGTTGTTTGTTCTGAATAAATGTGCATGTTACAAATGCAAACACGTGTATGTATTATACAACTATGCAGCTTCAAGAGCTGACTTATTTCTATCAGCTTTTTATTCACTTAAAAAAATCAGGCTACTGAAGCATATTAGAATTTAATTACACCAATTAGTACTGCCACATCAGACATATGATGTGCCTTCAATTAAGAAGTACCTAATGGGTATTAGTACAATTTAGCTTCATAATTAAAGTTCTAAGAACAGCACAAATTAAACATTATGATTACAAAACATTAAAAATCTACTGGTGAAATTAAAGCTGAATATTTAACTTCTCCTTTTGAGCTGATTTTAAAAAAGAAAATCAGGATTATATAAAATGCAATGTTATTATTGAAGCATTCTGAATTTAAAAACAGAAATTAAGCTCACATGCCCATAAATATGTGCATATATAATGATTAAATATTTAATAAAATACCCAACCTAACACTTGTGTCATCTAGTAAGCATTAAAGGTTATCATTTTGGAGTTTCACTTGATTGGGTTTTGTTTTGTTTTTTTCATAGAAATATTTGATAGATGTGGTCACCACTCACAACTCTTGCTTCAGTGAGCATGGATGACAGGCAGCCCCAGCTACTGTTTTTCTGGTTGTATGACTATCTTTGCACTCAGGCCATATTTTCTCTGGCTGTTCCTGGCCAATGACTGAGCATGCTCGGAGTATTGATGAAGGCCATTTTTAAGATTTGTGATAACCTTCCAACAGAAGACTTTGGACTGGAGACTCCTATTGTCCGGGCCAAAATTTCCTAAACTGTGTTTCAGGCTGTGACTCTTTCATTCTCTTCCTTCTTCCTTCTCCCCCTCCTTTGACAGAAGCCAGGCTTGCATCACTGAAGACTCCCTGCACTTAGATCTGCTTTTTCTTCTTAATCTTTAACTAACGTTCCTCTCATAACCTTTTGAGTGACTTATAATTGCATAGTATCAGCTTCTTGGAAAACCTGACTTGATAAACTATCCTATTTGAAATACAGATATATACGCATTTAACAATTTTTGACATTATTAGCACACTGAGTACTAAATAGTATCTGAAGAGAGATATCTTTAAAAATGAAAACACCTTCCTATTGGGGTTTTCTTCAAAACAAATAGATTATTTTTAAAAAGATTACAACTATAGCAACTTCAGTCTCTCTTGTTTTATCTACTAGAGTGATTTGCTTCCTCTGCCTTTCTTAAAGTGATTGGTTAAAATGTTTTAGCACTTAGCAGTTTCTTCCTAGTTTTGCAGATATGGCCCTGAAATGGCTTATGAGTAAGGCAAATAGAGGATGTTCTTACTGGGCTAGTGCTTTTATTTCTCTCTTTCGCTTGTTCTATTTTTTAAGTGAAAATGGCGTTCGCATCTTATTTGTCAGGCTTTCATTTTCGTGTTTGAGAATTCCACTTGTAGATAACCAATAGCTATAACCTGTTAAGGTCTTTAAAAAATATAGCTTATTGAATGAGCAGTCACACACAAGAAATTCCGTTCTTCCCATAGTCCATCATGCTTTACCCGTATTCAGCTTCTCACTTCTGTATCTAAAAACACTAGATTTTATCATTCTACTTTAAAGTTTCTTTTTTTTTTTTTCTTTTTTTTTTTTTTTTACTTTTCCTAAAATACTCAAATTTCCATAAAGGAACAAGGGATAAAGCTTAAGCATAACTTCAAAAGAGACATAAGCGGGGTGAACAAGATCCAAACACAGGCTCTCTTGATGTAAAGATAGACCTTTAACCATGTGCAATCTGTCTATTAAGAAAATAGAGGACTCTAAACACAAAATTAAGAGTATAGTTGTCTCTGTGTGGCTGAAAAAGAGTGAAAGAGAACTGCAAAATTATTGATACTGTTCTTATGCTTAAATTGGGTTGTGTGCTTACATGTGTTCATTATGTTAATATGTCTCATAGGTTAGGTATCTTAATCAAATATGCAGTTATATAAATACAATACACTGAGATAAGATAACTAGCAACACATTGAAACAAAAAACAAGAATAGGATTGAATACTGTCACGATCTTTACAAGGCCTGGCCTTTCACTATGTAAATAGATATCTTTTAGTCCAAGAAATCACAGAACTTACACATTTTTAGGAAAAGAAGAAAAAATGCATAGAATAAATTAATTTTATGTCCTGTAAGCAAAAGTCTACTAAGGTGAATTCATAATATTCCATAACAGCAAAAAAGAATGCATTCAGAAGTCCTAAATCTATAAACAATAAAAATAGTTAAGCACATAGAATTTACTTAAGTTCAAAAGCATCATGTTCATTAGACTTATATAATTCTTGTAGCGTTTAGTACATCCTGGATAATTCTTATTCCCATTATTTATTGCTAAGCACATTGAAATTTCACATTAATAATATTATTATTTTTTAACTTTCATTTGTATTGTAACTGTTGGTTTTAACTGATGAAGATGCAAAACAAAAATAAACATTCAGGTAAATAACTATTTTCTAGAAAGATCCAACCTGTAAGCTAGCAATATGGTTTGATTCTTTCTTTTAAAGTTATGTTATTATAAGTATATAAGCAATTCAGATAATAGATCCTGGGTTATGATGCATATCCTATTTGCATAAGCTTAATATATTTTAAAGATAACCAAAAAAGATAATGTATAATTAAAACTATAAATAAACACATTACTCAACATAATTACTCCTTAAATATTCAGTCCATTTAATATAGGTCTTTGCTGCCATAAATGAACTCCCATGAGCTTCTAGAGAGACTCGTTTTATTAAATGTTATAGTCTCCGGCTCTGACCAATCATAGCGCTATAGACACTTTTATAAACAATGTAATAAGCTGCTAAAAAAGCAAGAGGTATTTTTTATTTTTTTGTAATTTGATTTTATTATCATGTTTTCATACCCACACAAAATAATCAACACATTAACATACAACCATCACACATATTCAACAATTATCATAATTTTGTTGTTTCTGCTTAAGGTATCCCTGTTCTCTTCTTGCCAAATTATTTTAAAAATATATCTCAGAGTGTAATTTTATACCTACATACTTAAGGATACATCTCTAGAAAATGCAGATATTTAGTAATACATTTTTGCACAGTTAATTTATTTTTCTTCAGGATCTCAATTCAAACATTGTTTGTTATTAAAAAACTGCCTCTAGCATATGTTTTACTATATATTTAAGAATATAATTTGGAAAAAAAAGTCTGACACATAGTCCATGTTCAATTTACCTCTTCAACTAATCTACTAAAAGGAAAAAAATGACACCAATACTTCTTACTCTTCCCTGAAGTTATGTTATGATATTTTTAGATTTTGAAATCCTGTAAAGTGTGCCCATTATTGGTTTCAAGTACATGTTTCCTAACTCATTTCAATCTCTTCTATAATCAAGTGCAAGAGAAAATATAAAATAGGCCCTATGATTGTAGAAATAAAAGTGGAAAAAACTAGCCTAGAGTTCATAAAAGTAGACATATAAAAATCTTGAAATGATAAAGGCCATAATCAATTAATTGAAATTAAAATTATTCCCTTGAGTTATTTTTGGGTATTCTTCCAATTTTAGTTTTTTGTTTGTTTGTTTGTTTGTTTGATGTTGCAAATATCACAGTGTATGCCTTCTTTTTTTTTTTTTTTTTTGAGACAGATTCTCACTCTGTCGCCCAGGCTAGAGTGCAGTGGCACGATCTCGGCTCACTGCAAGCTCCGCCTCCCGGGTTCACACCATTCTCCTGCTTCAGTCTCCCGAATAGCTGGGACTACAGGCGCCCGCCACCACGCCCGGCTTATTTTTTGCATTTTTAGTAGAGATGGAGTTTCACCGTGTTAGCCAGGATGGTCTCGATCTCCTGACCTCATGATCTGCCCGCCTCAGCCTCCCAAAGTGCTGGGATTACAGGTGTGAGCCACTGCGCCTGGCCAGTGTATGCCTTCTAAAAGCAGAGTCTGTAGTAAATATATATATAAATGGTAACACAAGCATATAAAATAAAATGTGGCAATTACTATTCAATGAAAAATACAGGGACATTTGGGAGAGCATAACAAGTAAGGGAGTAAATACGTGCTGAGATAAATACATTTTTGTTACATGAGTCAGGAGTTAAAGAAATAAATGAAAGATGAGAGATTAGGATATAAAGTATATAGGGTGCCAGTTCATATAACACTTTATATTAAAGGAATTTGAGCTTTTGGTTGAAACAATGGAAGCTATTGGGAGTTTTAAGGGGATTGATATGAAGGAGGTAAAATAGGAGTCTATAGCACTAATCTAAAGTGGTGAGTGAATGGAAGTCAAAGCTATTTAGTGGAGTAGGTTGAACCAAAATTGATGACTAAGTAGGTGGTATCTAAAGGAAAGGAAAAGTTTGAGTCTTGAGCATCTGGCATGCATAGTATACTAACAGTGATATACACAGTTACTTTCAGGCTCACTGAATGAGTAGTGGTCAATGAAATACAGAACAAAGTCATGCAATTCACTTTCAAGTTGTGTTCTTGAAACTTCCCATGGCACCCATGAAGATTTCAAGAGTCATTTGTTATTATATCCCATCTTGACTAATACCAAGTTGTTAGAAAAAAATGAAATACTATTGTAACAATAAGCTAAAATAAGTGGTATTGTCTTAACAATGAGAAAGAGCATGAGGAAACTTAAGATCATAGATGATGAAAACTGTTTCCCCTATCCCCACTCCCAAGAAGGGAGAGGTTGGGATTATACAAAGTGATTAATCTATGTGTTCTTCCCAGAAAAAAAAAGGCAGAGTTTAATCAAATAACTTTTCCAACCTTTAGTATATGGGTATTCAAACTGTCTGACCTGTAGTGTTTCAGAATTACCAATGGTCAGTGGTTTCTATGTACTATAACTTATATTTTGCCTTTCTAAATGGGCTATGAGCATTACATATCTTAGCTCATTTATCTTTTAAATAACTTTAAGAGTTAGTATTATTATTAGCTTGATTTTGCTGGTGAGAACATTGAGATATAGAGATTCAGAGTAGCTAGTGTTTGGTATAACTATGATTTAAATTTAGTTCTGTCTTATTATAATATTAAACAAGTATGTGACTTCGTAGTGTAATGAGTCTCATTCAAAACATACAGCAGTTGCAGCCTAACATCTTGTTACTTTAGGTGGTGACACAATGTATTGACTCATATTGAGCACTTCTAAGTGTGAGTTTTAAGTAGCTTTTTTTCTTTAGAAAGGTGCTGAAGATAATTCAAATACTTTTTTGCATATTATTTTGTGTCCCTGTAGATTGCTGGGACTATGAGGGCAGGGCCATATATATTGTGTTCATCTCTCTATATTCATTTTCTAATGCTGGTCCAAGAAACAGGTTGAGATGCTAAGTAGGGAGGCCGTAGAAAACATCATTGAAAAGATAGCATTTATGCAAAAATTTAAAGGTGGTGAGGGATTAAACATGTAGATATCTGAAAGAAGGGAACCCAGGCAGAGGGAAAAGACAGTGCAAAAGCCCAAGGCAGCCCCATATCTGGCTTGTTTGAAGGGGTTCAAGGAAACCAGTGTGGCTGGAGATGAGTGAGGAAGGGGAGTTAACGATGAGCACACAGAAGTAATTTGGGCCTTGATATACGTTTTTAATTTTTAAAAATATATATTATATTTAAATGACATAATAATTGTACATATTTACAGGGTATTTTAAAACTCACATTGCCTTAGAATTTTACCATCAATGAAAGAGAGGGTCACTACAGGTCCTAAGAAGAGAAGTGATACGCTCTTTTATGTAAAAAGGATGACTGTGGATATTGTGTTGGTAACTGACTGTAAGGGGACACTTTTAGGAAAAGTCCCCTCTTTAGTTATTGACTTTATCCAAGAGGAAAACAGTAGTAATTCACACCTCAGTAGACATGGTGAGAAGTAGCAGATTCTAGATATTATAAAGTCTTTGAGTTTAAGCAACCAGAGGAAGGACTTGCCATCAAATGAAATGGATAAGCATAAACAGGTTTGGTAGTAGCTGGGAGATGGAAATCAGCAATTTCTCTTGAGTCATAATTTCTTTGAGATTTCCATCAGGTATCTGAAGTAATGAGAAACTAGCCAGGAAAATTGAAATCACTGAGAATTTAAAACAAAGGGAATTGATACAGGTAATTGATGGTAGAAATAACTTTAAAAAAATTAAAGCCAACCAGGGGACCGTGAGGCAACCTACAATTTAGCAACAGTGGGAGGCTACTATCACCTTCCCTTGGAGAACAGGGATAGGAGGCTGTACTACTGGAGCTGCAGGGAGGGATATCTGGGGGAAGCTGGAACCACAGTGGGCCTATGTAAAGGAGCAGGCGCCTGTAAAAAATGCAACTGTTATTAGGGATGACAGGGAGAAATTGAGACAATATCTAGATTTCTCCTTGTTCCTGCCTTTCATCTTTCTGCATGTGTCTCCTATTGTTTGAGCCTAACTGGAAGCCAGCTTTCAGAAAATCTGAGCTACATAATCCACAGTGTTCATCCCCTCTGTCTTATGAACTGAACTGGGCAGAGTGAGGAATGGGTCTCAGGAAAAATAGACCCATCATCATCACAACATTCAGGTGGAAGTGTAAAAAATGCAATTGGATTTATGAGTGTGGAATTTGGGATAGAGATATGGCATGGAAATATAAATTTGGGAGTCATTAGCAATTACACTGCATGTAAAACCATGAGATTGGATGAGATAACCAAGGAAAGAAGTGCAGAGAAAGATGATGGTGGGGGGAAATAAAATACTGAGGCCTGGAGCATTCCAACATTGAGTCTGAGGAATAGAAGAAAACACTAAAAGAGAGAGAGAGAGAGAGTGAGACAGAGAGAGAGAGAGAAAGAGAGAGAGAGAGAGAGAGAAGTATACAAATAATATAAAACCAGGGAGTCAAATGAAGATAGTATTATGAGAATAATCTACTTCAAATGCTGCTGATAAATCAAGTAAGGTGAGAAAAATAACTATAAGATTAACAAAGTGGAGGACAGGTTTAATTAGAGTACTAGGGGGCAAAAATCTGTATGGAAGTGAAATGATTAAAGAGAAAATGCAAGGAGCAAATGACACGCTGACTATAAATTATCCTTTTAAAGAGTTTTGGTGAAAAAGGGATCAAATTCCCTGGTGATATCTGACAATGAAAATGGGGAAAATGAAGAATACTGGTTGCTTATTTGCTTTTATTTTCTAGTATGACAGAAGTAATAGCTTATTTGTATGATCATGAAATGACCCAATAATGAGGAAAATTTGATTATGTATAAGAGGGGTAAGTATTGAAAAGTATCTGTCTATAGCCTGTGTAGTCAGAAAGAGTTGATGAACAAGTAAAGGCGTAAGCTTGAGGTAGGTGTATAAACATTTCATTTCTGGCAGTGGTTTTCTTTAAGGAGAGATTTCACTCTGCAAGGAGCCAATTGGCAATGTTTGGAGATGTTTTTCTGTTGTCACAACTTGTGAATGGAGTTACTACTAGCATCGAATTGGAGAGGCCAGGGATGTTGCTAAACATCCTGCAACATACAAGGTAACCTTTCCAACACCCCATCCCAAACATAGAATTATCTGGCTCAGTTTGTCCATAGTACCAGAGAAAAGACCCTGCTCTATTAATATGCAGGATGAGTAGTGTGTAATTTTAGATACTGGCGTTAAGTATATGTAGTAGTGGGAGTCTGCATACATTTACTCTTGATTGTTATTTATCTATTTATTTATTTATTGACACAGGAAACAAGGTCATCAGCTGGCATTGAGATTGAAGAAAAGTATGTGAGGGATGTGAAATGAGGAAAGAATCCATAAGTTAATCTTACATAAGAGGAAGAAGGCAATGGCTAACAAAAGAAAAATGGGTTTGTTTGGCCGCATTAAAGGCACATTTGCTTTTCAAGGTTGTGGTTTTAAAGAGATAACAATCAGCACAATTTGGTTGTGTGTTTTTCTCCCACTGCAGTTTGGGTATAAAAGCAATTCCAAAATTGATGGAGACACGCATGAAACTAAGGCTACAGTTTTGCTAAGTCAGTCGTGTTTAGTAGATAGAAATTTATTTGATGACCAAGGATGGCACAAAATGTTTAAAAGACTGAATATGTGACATAATAAAGCACATTTATGAAACAGTAAATTGCTTTTCGTAAAGGTGGATTATTTGATGTATTTTGAAGAAGAAATAACAACTGTGAGTCAAATATTTATTTATGAAATTGGCAGAGAGTAAATGATTAAAGTTTTAATGATCAGATTGTCATTTTAGAGTAATTATCATTATATGACAGTGAAGAAAAGTTTGAAGAAGTTATAGAAAAAGGATGCTATTGTTTTAAATTAATGCACTGGTCTAGCTGTGATTTCATTAAGATGATTTCATAACTGTAACAGTAACAATAGGAATATTAAGGAAAAGAATGTTGAGGACAGGAATTAAAGAGAAATTTATTTGTTGAAATAAATTAGGTTTTTAGATTCATTATGATTAATGTTTAAGAAGGAATATATAATTTCTAGTCAATATATAATAATGCAAATTTAACACATAAGAAATATTGATAGAAAAAGCATTCTACCTTAAACATATTGCTAGACCATGTGAGAGAGTTCTGTGGAATAGATTCAAGAATGGTGTGGAAAGGGGTGGTACCTCCTGATCAATTTTCTCCCCTGATGGGGGCAGGTGTGGAGGAAAACTCCTGGGAAATAAAGAAGTCAGGTGTTCTGGTTTAATTTTTCTGCAAACATATTAATGCAAGTCTCTTAGAAAATAAACTAAATAGTTTTTGGTAGCCAAAGAATCATTCTTCATAAAATGTTTCTAGCAGACCATGCGGAGTTGTCTAAAATTGCTTATGAAAAATAAGCCAGGAATCAATAAATGTAGGGTGATGATTCCCAAGAAAATGCCACGTTAGCTGTGTTGCTATCTAAGTATAAAAGGAGATGGTTTGTAACTGAGAATACACCTGAGTAAGTAAAGCAACTGTACATTTTACTTAGAAACCAAATCTAGAAACTTGGACGAGACCACATTCAATGAAGATGAAAGGACCCAGGTCTCTCCCCACTTAACCCATACATGATTATTTTATCTTTGAAATTATTCAGAAAGCATGATACTGAGCAAAATCTTCAATCTGAGTCTGATTTGACAATTCAATGCTTTTTGTGGGTTCAGATTGGCACTGTGAGCAGGATTGTCTTTTAGACCCACACACCAAAATAGTGAATGTTTTCTTTTTCTACCTGGGCTCCTTTTCAAAAGGAAATAATGGAAAAATATGAGAATTTGTTCTCAGGATAGTTGGCTGTACATTTTTGGTATGAGGTAGTGGAATCTTTGAGGCAGGTTAAGGGAAATAAGTCTTACCATTGAAATCTGGGGGCCATAGACTACAGTCTGGGAGTACGGGTCTAGGGAGTACATGGACAAAGGGAGATTGGGTGCAAATCCCATTGACTGACTCCTGCTAGCATACCTGTAAAAGCTAACCTTTTAATAGGTTAGTTTTTAATAGGAGGAGATGATAGTGGGAGAAAAAGCTGCGAGATTATATTTTATTCACTGGACAACCTTCTTATCCCTCCCTGGTTTCTTGGAGAAATTTCATGCATCCTTAGAAATGACTCAAAATATTGATTATTGGACAAACTATTTATGTAACCAGAGTCCAAGGACAGGTGATGAGTGAAAACTGTATTTTATTAAAGAACAGAATATTCACTAAGAGAAGACTGGTGAATTAACATTGGCATGGATTCTTCAAATTAATGATGGAGGACATGTTGCAATTCTATTATTATCTGATGCAAAGGACTATTCATGGTCATGACTAATCATTAAATGGCTGTAAACTTTTGAGAAAACACTTCCAAATACTGTGACAGCATATCGGCTGCAGTTGTTAAGGTGAGATTTGTCAGTCCTATACTGAGAAGGGTAACTGCTACTACTCCTCTCCAAATTGCCAATTGGATTCTCCTTTTCACATGATAGGAATGATACACGTGTAAATGTTGACAGGCTTTATATTTTCCAGAGAGAAAACACCTTAGTTAATGCTATTGATACAAATAATAAGAGATAGAGTGAACGGGATAAGCTAATGATTCTCTGTCTTACAAGACTTATATAACCTTGAGGGCCAAATATATATATTCAGAGAACAGTAACAAACATACAGGTTTAGTTACTATACATGGGATTATATGGAGAAAAAGCATTTATATCATGTGCACAACAGGGAGAAATTAAAAATCAGAAGAGAAAATAGAAAGGCAGCTCACTTGAATTAATTTACTTCTGAAGAAAATATAAATAGCATTTAAAAAGTAAGCCTTGTTAGAATTTTTAATAAGAAAGTAAAAGCACATTATCAACTTTTGAATCAGAGGAGAGGAGTACTGTAGCCCCCACCAATCCCTTAAAGAATCATAGAAAATTTGCTTTATGTATTGTGGCCGAAAGAGTTCAAATCCAATTATGAGGATATGATATAGAACAGAATATACTTGAACAGGGGGCTGAGTTTACTGCCTTAATTAAAGCCATAGAATCTGAAAACAATTAAATAAAGAACTGAGGTCTGTTCATTCCAGCCCCAGTCATGGATCTGAGGCCATATATATAATAATTTGAACAAAGTTACCTAGGGTGGTATTCAAAGTTTCTTATCATTGGTAGGATGCAGAGCAGAATTTACAGTAGGCCTTATGGAAGGTAGGAAAGAGTCTCATACATGCTCTAAGTGAAATCTGGAGTGCATGAAGAGAACATCAGGGAGGAAACCAAGGTAAAGATGAAGTTACAGGTTGAAATGTGTGGTTGGAGAGAATATTACCTGCTTGTGCTACCTTTTCATAAATACAAAATTGCAATTGTCATTCAATATGAATGGGACATTGTCGTCTTTGTGTTTCCACAGAGGATGAAGACTGAGCTCACTCTTCACCAAATTTTAATTGGCCATGCCAAATGGGATCCTTTGGAATTGCTCAAGCTCTCCACAGTAGTAAATATTAAGCAATGCAGAATTCCAAGGGCGCAATAAGAGACTACTGTTGTAATTAAGAAAATGGTTCAGAAGGAAGTTCCCCTCCCCACATTAACTTCCCTTTTGTAGTTCTAACTGGTCAATAAGTAGGTAGCCCCTGGACATTTACAGTAGAGTATCAAGGTGGTTCATTTGCATGCTTCATCTCTACCTGATATGATGAAGAATGTACAGAAAATAAAGTAGACAAGAGGCTTTGATATGCTATCAAGATTAACTACATAATTCATAGAGCTGAGCATAAAATGAAAATGCATGGATACTTACTCAAAAATTATTAAGAATTTCGAGATAGCTACAACAGAGCATTAAACCAATCTCAGGGGCCTCCTAAGATTTTTTTTTTTTAATTTCAAGTAGGAAAATTTTAAGCTTTGCAGAATAGAAACAAGTACATGTTTACTGTCTTATCATGGATTAAAAAAAATTCATTATCACATTTCCATAATCTGGTAAAGAATAACCTAAAAGATAGAGTTCATCTACTACTTTCATGGTATGATGGTAATTTTCTTCTCAGAGCAAAAATTAGGAGAGGATTTAAGGACCATAGTCACCCATATTACAAATAGAAGCTGGCTGATAAATTCAGCTAGAATTTAAGGCACAGCCCAAGTTGCAAATTAATTCCTGGAAATTAGTACAAATCAACTTAGGACATTCCTTAAACTGCAACTAAATCCTGTAAATTAGTGGAGATCAACTTAGGACATTCCTTAAACTGTGAGAAGTAATTTATCTTTCATAGGACCCACCAATAAGCAATAAACTCAGAGACTGTCAAGACTGTTCTAAGAATCTTGTCTACCCATACTCACAAAATAACTGGAAAGAGTTCAGAACGTGAATACAGCATTGTAGTACTTTCCTAGGGCTGCTGGAACAGATTACCACAAACTGGGTAGCTTAAAACAACTGAAATTTATTATTTCACAGTTCTGGAGGCTAGAAGTCTGAAGCCAAGGAGTCAATAGGGTCACGCTTCCTTGAAAAGCCACAGAAAAAAATATTTTCTTGCCCCTGCCTAGGTTCTACTCTCTCCTACACATTTTTGGAGCTTTATTACTTATAGATTTATTACTCCAATTTCTGCTTTTGTTTTCAATTTCTTCTCCATGTGTCCTCTCTTCTTATAAAAACACCTCCAGTCATTGGAATTAGGACCCTCCTTAATCTAGTAGGAGCTCATCTTAACAAATTATATGTGCAAATTTCTAAAGAAAGTCACCTTGTGAGATTCTGAATGAATAATAATTTCAGAAGAGCACTATTTAACTCACTGCAGGTACTGAATAGAAATAAGCATGAAAAGTATTGTGGTAGGTGGTAGCACAGGCAATAACATTAGGCCCTTATGATCCCATCCAACTGGTCAGATGATATTGGGGCATACCCAAACTAGAGCCCTTTAGGAAAAGTTAAATGGGACCACCAATTTAGACTCCTCAGGATTTTGACTCAAAATATGCCTGTGGCAGCTGTTTTCTATAATCCATTTGAAAGATACATGCTGTTGTACTGAATGACACAGCCAATGTCAACAGGAAGGACCAGCTACATAACTTCTGTAACCCAGTGAAAAATGAAAAGCAAGGCCCCTTGCTCAAAAATTATTAAGGGTTCCTTTAGTGAAACCATTGCGTCCTGAGACTAACATGAGAAATAAATCACAAAATCCACTGTGCCTTACTAATATCAAGAGATAGTAATGAGGGAGTGAAGGAGAATGCAATAATATATAACTTTATATCTTTCCCACCTCTAATACTTTTATTTGGCCTCTAATGGCGGTCTCAAACCCAGTTTTAAATTTACTTGCACCAGAGGAAGATTATACAATACCCAAGACCTGATATTTGTGTCATTTAATTTGACTGTGCCTTTTCTGAAAGGTAATTTGTGGTGGATCAAAAGTTCCTTCCTATGTAACCAATTAGGGCTAAAGGTGAAGGTAGCTCCATTATCAAGCAGAGGAGAGACTTCCGAGGTCCTTTGTCTATCACTTATAACATTTGTTTGACAACAAACCCCATGACACAAGTTTACCTGTGTAACAAATCTGCACATGTAACCATGAACTTAAAATAAAAGTTAAACAAACAAACAAATAAAACCCAAACATTTGTTTGGGCGTGCTAGTAAGGTTCTTGTTATTGATTGTGCGGGCAAACATTATGCATGATGAGTTATACAGCCTGATACTGGGAGGAAGCGTTTGGAAATAGGGTAAAATCATAGCAGATGGGAAAGGTGTTTATAAGTAGATTACATTACCGTGGAGGGAAGCCACTACAATTTCACGCAAACAGCTCAGAGTGAGGATATCATACTTAACTATCTTTTGCTATTGTCATCCAAACAAATGGGCTTTGTTGGCGAAAATCTCTTGGCCTGCTTACTGCAGAAAAGGAAAATTGGACTCCTACTGATTTGGATGTTCTACCTGTATAATTTGAATAAAACAAATGACAAAGTGCCCCCTGACAACTCAGCTTGTGTGTAGTTGACTACAGTTACCACTCAGTTTCTAGGCTTTGTTTATCATTCTAGATTATTTTTTTCCAGAGAAACTACCAATGAATTGTACAGAGCAGAGGATGCTGTAGAATGGAATTTCTGCACCCTATATGGCCATAAATCAAAATGATACATTGCTAAGACAGCTCCCTGGTCATGATAGAAAGCAGATAGTGGCTGCCTGTCTGGTATGTCACAGCTTGATCTGGTCTGTTGCTTTGAACATATCAGTGTGAATGTAAATGGAATTAATTTAAATAATATAAAACTAGAACCTAGAAAGCCTCAGAGAATGTGATTTTATGTTTGCTTTAATGCTTTAAAATTATAAATAACTCCCTCAAGAGGTACGTAGAGGACATTTAAGGGAAGCCTATGGCACAGCCAGATAAAACGGTATCTGGTGCTAGGATATACCTAACAGAGAATTTCATGAAGCACATTATTTGTAGGTGTAGACAATGCTTTCAAACTAGACACATTTAATTAGCACATAATATGAACTACATGAGTGGCAAGTTAAGCAGCACTGGCCCCTTTGCCAGGCATTTTGAAAGAATTACAGGATTTGGTCATGTGATATTAAATCTAATTGAAGTAGTGTTCTAGGAGGCCCATCATTAAGATAAAAATGACTTGCTACTTCAAATAGGGACACTAGAGGAAGCTGTTTTTAGAGGACTCAGTTGCAGTAGAAAATCAGTTTGGTTTAAGACAATGCTTGAACCAAAGACACTGAATAAATAATGACTTCCATGCTTATTAACAACACTAGGATTAACTTTGTACCTTTAGTCAGGAAGGACTATTGGATATATTAATCACTA
Organism: Pan troglodytes; assembly: GCF_028858775.2. NCBI lineage: Eukaryota > Metazoa > Chordata > Mammalia > Primates > Hominidae > Pan > Pan troglodytes. Next base: position 15,216,103 of record NC_072412.2, on the reverse strand, counting down.
TGGGATATTATGTCTTTAATGTTGAGTTGCAGGAATTCATAAAGAAACAAACTCAACGTCGGGTGCAGTGGCTCACACTTGTAAAATCCCAGCACTTAGGGAGGCTGAGGAGTGTGGATCACCTGAGGTTAGGAGTTCAAGACAAGCCTGGTCAACATGGTGAAACCCCATCTCTACTAAAAATACAAAAATTAGCCAGGCATGGTGACAGGTGCTTGTAATCCCAACTACTCGGGAGGCTAAGGCAGGAGAATTGCTTGAACCTGGGAGGTGAAGGTTGCAGTGAGCCGAGATTGTGCCACTTCACTCCAGCCAGGTGACAAGAGTGAAACCCTGTCAAAAAAAAAAAAAAAAAGAAAGAAAAAGAAAGAAAGAAAGAGAAAGAGAGAGAGAGAAGGAAAAGGAGAAATAAATAAAGAAAGAAAGAAAGAAAGAAAGAAAAAGAAAGAAAGAAAGAAAGAAAGAAAGAAAGAAAGAAAGAAAGAAAAAGAAAAAGAAAGAATTTGAAGAAGTAAAATTATGGGAAAAACGTGTTTAGTCTAAGTTATGGCAAGGTTTCACTGAACAATGTGACCTTCAATGTTGCTCCATGACAACCCTGGTAATATGGATGAAAAAGAAGTTTATCTCCCGTGTGTGGAATTCATAGAAAGTGGATGAATAAAGAACAATCCTTTGACATATGTAGGCCATGGGGTGTGGATGGGCTCTTTGACATAATGACCCCTGAAAATTACTGTTTGTACCAACCTGGAATATACCTAAAATACAGTTCATAGAAACAATTTTTTTTCAGAAAATTTGATTTGAGAAGAAAAAATATGTATTCAATTAAATACCATGGAAAATGATGCAAATAATTGAGGTTGATGGAGGAAAAAGGTAATTGAGTCTGTGAATGAACATCAAGAGACTTGTAAAGGAAGATGTTAATGAGTAACATGCTTTGTGGAGGGAATTCCTACTCTCTGTTGGATGGTTCAAATCAAGGTCAGAGTATTAGTTGGCTTAAGTGAAACACTGCAGAAAATGGTGTAAGCCAATAATGATAATACACCAGCAATATTTGGCACTAAGATGTTGACCAAGGCCAGAGCAGATTGGGAAGGAAAGGTTCTTTGATTCTTTCTGATTACTGAGATGCCCTGCCAGGATTCACAGAAGGAAGGAAGCCCATTTTGCTTATATAGACATACTAATGACAGCTCCTGACAAAAAATTTGTTTTTTTGCTAGCAGAAGAGTGATTATCTATCACAGAAATGCTTTTAGCAGAATGTACTTGGTCGTTTAGAATTGCTTATGGTTAACAAAGTAGAAGGTTGTGGATTTATGGGGCTCCCTGGAAAATGTCACATATACCACATATGTAACTATCTGCATAAAAATGAAGATATTTGATAATTGAGACAGGTATCTCCATGTAAATAAATTGTCGGCATACCTCTCTAGAAGTCTCATCTATCTGCCTGGGCAAGGGAGTATCTAATGACAGAACCAAGGATCTAAAGAATCAGATTAAGAGATCTAAATAATTCTCTGATTTGCCCATGCCTAATGATTACCTGAGTTCATGAAATTACTAGTAAAGCTTTATATTTTGTAAGATCTTAGATTCTGATAAGTCTAATGTCACAATCCAATCAGTTTTTCCTATCTCAAGGAATCATGTCCATATAATGGAATTAATCCTGAAACTCTGAAAAGTTTTAATATTCTGGGGTCAGGGTAGATGAGAAGGAGTCTCCATATGACTTATAAACATGTAAGGAGAAATAGTAAAATTGTTGTAAAATTAAAAGAAGAACAGAAATTCATAAAATAAGCTTTAACAATCAGGTTAAACAACAAAAACAAAAAGCAAAGCGTCTATCAGTAACATGATTGAATAGAAGAGCCGAGAGAGAGTTGTCAGTGGTAAAGGAATAAATATTATCTCATTTGATAGAGTGATTGTATTAGTCCATTTTAACACTGCTGATAAAGACATACCCACGACTGGACAACTTACAAAAGAAAAAGGTTTATTGGACATACAGTTCCACATGGCTGGGGAGGACTCACAATCATGGCAAAAAGGAGCAAGACACATCTTATGTGGGTGGCAGCAGGCAAAAAAAGAGCTTGTGCAGAGAAAATCCTGTTTTTAACACCACTAGATCTTGTGAGACCCATTCACTATTATGAGAACAGCATGGGAAAGACCTGCCCCCGTGATTCAGTCTTCTCCCATCAGGTCCCTCCCACTACATATAGAAATTATGGGAGCTACAAGATGAGATTTGGATGGGGACACAGAGCCAAACCATATCATTTCACTCCAGCCCTTCCCAAATCTCATATCTGCATGTTTCAAAACCAGTCATGCCTTCCCAACAGTCCCCCAAAATGTCAACTCTTTTTAGCATTAACTCAAAAGTCCACAGTCCAAAGTTTCATCTGAGACAAGGCAAGTCCCTTCCACCTATGACCCTGTAAAATCAAAATCAAGTTAGTTACTTCCTAGATACAATGGGGTTACAGGGGTAAGGGGATTGGGTAAATGCACCCATTGCAAATGGGAGAAATTGGCCAAAACAAAGAGGCTACAAGCCCCATGCAATTCTGAAATCCAGAAGGGCAGTCAAATCTAAAGCTCCTTTGACTCCATTTCTCACATCTAGGTCACGCTGATGCAAGAGGTGGATACCCATGGTCTTGGGCAGTTCCACCCCTCTGGCTCTGCAGGGTACAGTCTCCCTCCTGGCTGCCTTCATGGGCTGGTGTTAAGTGTCTGCAGCTTTTCCTTGCACACAGTGCAAGCTGTCAGAGGATCTACACTTCTGGGGTCTGGAAGACGGTGGCCCTCTTCTCACAGCTCCACTAGGTGGTGCCCCAGTAGGGATTCTGTGTGGGGGCTCCCTCCCCACATTTTCCTTCTGCACTGCCCTAGCAGAGGTTCTCCATGAGGACCCCACCCATATGGCAAACTCCTGCCTCGGCATTCAGGCGTTTCCATACATCTTCTGAAATCTAGGCAGAGGTTCCCAAACCTCAATTTTTGACTTCTGTGCACTCGTAGGATCAACACCACATGGAAGATGCCAAAGCTTGGGGCTTGCACCCTCTGAAGCCATAGCCTGAGCTCTATGTTGTCCCCTTTCAGCCATAGCTAGAGTTGCTGTGATGCAGGGGATGAAGTCCCTCCCTAGGCTGCACACAGCAAAGGAACCCTGGGCCCAGCCCACAAAACCACTTCTTCCTCCTAGGTCTCTGTGCCTGTGATGGGAGAGGCTGAGGTAAAGACCTTTGACATGTCCTGGAGACATTTTCCCCATTATCTTATGCAAATGTCCATAGCTGGCTTGGATTTCTCCTCAGAAAATGGGATTTTCTTTTCTATTGCATTGTCAGGCTGCAAATTTTCCAAATTTTTATGCTCTGCTTCCCTTATAAAACTGAATGCCTTCAACAGCACCGAATTCACATTTTAAGTGCTTTCCTGCTTAGAAATTTCTTCTGCCAGATACCCTAAATCATCTCTCTCAAGTTCAAAGTTCTACAAATCTATAGGGCCGGGCAAAATGCCACCAGTGTCTTTGCTAAAACGTAGCAAGATTCACCTTTACTCCGGTTCCCAACAAGTTCCTTATCACCAGCTGAGACCACTTCAGCCTGGATTTCATTGTCCATATCACGTCAGCATTTTGTTCAAAGCCATTCAGCAAGTCTCTAGGAAGTTCCAAACTTGGCCACATTTTCCTGTCTTCTTCTGAGTCCTCCAAACTGTTCCAACCTCTGCTTGTTACCCAGTTCCAATGTCGCTTCCATATTTTTGGATATGTTTCCACCAGCACCCCACTCTACTGGTAACAATTTACTGTATTAGTTCATTTTCATGCTGCTGATAAAAACATACCTGCAACTGGGCAGTTTACGAAAGAAAGTGGTTTGTTGGACTTAGAGTTCCACATGGCTGGAGAGGCATCATAATCATGGTGGAAGGCAAGAAGGAGTAAGCTACATCTTACATGGATGGCAGCAGGCAAAAAAGAGATTGTGCAGAGAAACTCCCATTTTTAACACCATCAGATCTCCTGAGATCCATTCACTATCACGGGAACAGCATGGGACATACGTGCCCTCATGATTCAGTCATCTCCCACTGGATCCTTCCCATAACACGTGGAAATTATGGGAGCTACAAGATGAGATTTGGGTGAAGACACAGAACCAACCCATATCAGTGATTATTCAAGATTTTTTGCAGAAGCCTAACTGTTCAAGGAAGGTGTGTGATGGCAAAGAATAAAAGCTACAGATAATGACATGGCATCAGCTTGATTGGATCCATATTTTGTGGGATCTACAGCACATTCAATTTGGAGGTCAGGGTTTGGGGCTCTTTAAGCAAGAATACAAAACAACAAACTCAAAACTGGAAACTCAAATGCAAATGAGGTGGCCGGAAATGTAAGCCTCATAACTTAGGATAAGAGAAGAAAAGCTGATAAACATTTTCTATAAAGGGCACGATAGTAGATACTTTAGGCTTGCAGGCCATATTATTTGTGTTGTAAATATGCAACTTTGCCTTTGTAGTGCTTAAGCAGCTGTAGGCAATATGTAAAGGAATGTCTGTGGCTGAGTTCCTATAAAATTTTATTTATAAAAACCCGTGGCAGCCTGGCTTTGGCTTATTGGCTATAGTTTGCCTACCCCTGGCTTAATAAATCTGCCTCTATTCATAAGTAAGATTCTGCTTGTGTTTTGACTTTGCCATGTGCTCAGGGAAGGTAAGTAAAATTAAAATGTCTAGGAGAAGAAAGTGTAAATAACAACAAATTCCTGTTGGCAACGTATTTATGAATATGGAAGAAGAGATGCCCTCTTATCCTGTGAGATGGAAAGAAAAAAAGCCAAGAACAAATACAAATTAAAGCAAGCAAGTCTAAAATAAGAGAATTAACATTATTCTGGGAAGTAGAAGACAAAGTACTTCTGCTAGGAATAGGAAGACCAAATATGGACTGGAGTATTTGAAAACTCGGTGGATATTTGGAATATCTGTTGTGGACAAAAAAGAGACAGAAAAAAGGAACAGATCAAAAAGTCAAGTAATTTGAAGTGATTATAGGGAAAAGTGATCTGGACACACAGTTTGTGTCATTCACAAAAGCATCTGACCAAGAGAGTAAACTCTGCCCTGTGGTCAACAGTTACTATTAAAATTTCATCATTCAGATTCAGGGCTTATTTCTAGTTGATAGAAAAGTGGCACCTTGCCCTACATAATGTTATACTTTTTGTTATTCAGAAATGTTGAAGTTTCTATGGATGAGGTTTTTGTTATTTGACATAATGATTTATTTCACTCATTGTGTTTATCTTATCCAGATTAGATAGAAATTAACCAATTTTAACTTTCTGTCTGTTCTGTATGTTTTAGTAACAAGTAATTCAGGAGTGCATGCAAATGCAACATGAAATGAACAGACAATAAAATAGAGTATATTTGCATAAATATAAAGACTTTTCATATGTTATAATAAACAGTATCAAAAACATTATTTGTCTTAAACGGTTTTAAAAATGCCAATATAAGTCATTTTTAACCTAGTATCCAAATCATAATCATGTGAAAAGTAAATATTTCTTTAAGTTTTGTAAAATATTTGATGTAGAATATTTAGCTCCAAATTAATTAGGAGAATTTCATAGTGTCTTATAATTAAGCTGCCCTTAAGTACACCTGAACCTTCATGCAAACATCTGTGGTTATTTGTCTCCACATGTTTCAGCAGATGAGGTGATTTGAATTCAGCAAAAAATTTAATAGCTTAAGTTGAAACAGGAATTATCCTAAGGGAATCTGTAGAAATGCATTCAAGAACAGATGAGCTATATCTATTTCTTTCATGTTTTGGTGTAGTAAGTAATTGTTCATAGCCAAACACTTTACGAAGATAAATGATTGATATAATGAATGACCCGAAGATGCCCAAGAGCACATGAAAACAGAAATGCCTTTGTTCTGAAGGAGAATGTCTTAGTATAGTTATAAATTGAATGTAAAAATTGTGGCTGAAATTATTCTAAAAATCACAAGAAGCTGCATTTAAACTGTGCTATGGCATCTATTCAAAAGATTTGAAACCATTTGTTTTCTGAATTGCACCCAACATAAAGCTTTCTCATACAGAACAAAACAGAAGTGAACATCAGTCACACTTCCAACATGCATACATTTTGTTCTAAAGGAACAGCTGTTACTTGATGAAAAGCCGATGAAAGATGCCCAGCATTTGTTTTTAAAAAGTTATCACCCAAACAAGAATTGTTTGGAACCAGATGCTAAAATCCAGAGTGGTCTGTTTATTTCAGTTGAGAGTGTTATAAAAATGTTAATAAGGTATTTTTATGTCTATTACTCAGCTATATTTGACTTTTTAATGTGCTTTTTGTTATAATTGACTGTTGTTTCTATAGGCTGGCATTATTGGCATTAGATCACTGAAGAGTAAATAAAGTGAGCAAGAATACTCTCTTGTCACCAGATTACTGAGGTTTACTGGTGGTAGGTTGAATGGTTTTACAGATGAATTACAGTGAAAACTTTGAAACACTAATAATCTCTTTGGTGTTGAGAAATAACCTACTAATCATTAACTTAATAATTATCAGCTCAACCAGGAAACTACACCACCTAAAAGGTAGTTAATTTTATCACTCCTAGACATCTACAGGAGACCATGATTCTCCATTATGTGAATGCCTTGCTGCCCATGTGATGCCTGCCCCCATCAATTCTAAGAAGCTTCAGTCATTTAGTACTTAATATGTAATTTTTAAAAATTACATAAGTAATACCTTCTCCTTATAGAGAACTGAAACTTTCAGAAACAGTTAAAGCCTAATTTGAATATTGCCAAAGCCCTGTCTCTTCTTCAGAGACAACCAGTGTTTCCAGTTTGGTGTGTATTTTCCCCAAACACAGTGAATGTGTGTATAAACACGTGTAGATTTACCTGTCCTAGATATGAGCATTTGCTTTGTGAGTCTGCTTTAAGTCAAGTTCTAAACTATGGCTCAGTTTAAAACTTCTCTTTTTCTATTTAATAATATACCTTAGAAGTCATGCCATGATATTAAGATGAATAATAATGAAATTATTAATATTAGTCAAATTTAATTAGTTGCTTATTATGTAGTGGGTACTTGGTGTGATATATGGATTATCTCATTTAATCATCATGACAAGCTAATAAATTGGCAATGCTGTTATCTCCATTTTACGGAAGAGAGAAAAAGATTGTAAGTACTTTGCTCAAGGTCATTTAGAGGGAGAGCAAATTATTCAAATCCAGATATTCTGCTCTCAGAGATTGTATTATTAACTATTATGCCACAATAGAGGCATTGTAGTCTGCATGATAGTCCAACTATTTTTATTTGTAGTTATATATTGATGAATATTTAGAGTATTTTTAAAAATTACAACACAATACTGCAATTGACATTCTTGCATGATTATCTACCATGTATTTCCAAAAGTGGAAAGGCAAACATATGTGTTTAGTTTTTACAGAATGTAGACTATATAACAATTGTACTCCAAAGGAGATCTTGGTTATACATTGATACCAGCATAGTTTGAGCCTACCCTCTTCCCTGTACCCTCAAAACCCTTGTTAACATCTTATGTTTTGCCAGTCTGCTGAAGAAAAAATGGTATCCAATTGTTTAATTCAATTACTTGATTACTAGTGAAGTAAGAATTTTTTTATATTTATCATAATTTGTATTGCCTGTAATCTGAAAGGGTTATTCATATTTTTTTGCCTACTTTTCTATTAAGTCATGTCTCTCTAAGATCTAGCTTAAGCGTTACTTTTTCCAAAAAATCTTCCCTGATCTCCCACAACTTAAACCATTATCTTCCTGCTTTAGTTTCTTACAATATTTTATCTATATTTCTCTTATAACACCACTTTCTACTTTGTATGATTGTTATTTTAGTACTATCTAATCAGTCCTTTAATTTCCTTTGGGGACTATTTTATGCTGATTAATCCTTATGACACATATTGTCCACATTTTTTGGAAAAAATTCTTCAATGAAGATTGATAATTAAAATTAATAAAAATTAAAATAATTAAAAATTTAATTAACTTAGCTTTTAATTTTTTAATTATCATATAGGCCACCTACTGAGATATACAATTTTTGGTCTAAAGTATTACTTTGAAACAATTATAAGGAAACTAGAAAAAAAAATTTTATTATTCTAAGATCCTTCGGATTGGAAAGTAGCTTTTTCTATATAACAAGATTTACTCTTTCCATATATTCTAGGATAAATTCATCATCTCTCTAAAAATGTCCTAATTTTTGTCATTCAGAAAAATAGCCAATGCCTGTCCTTCATTAAATTTTAATGAATAATCAGTCAATTTTAAAACTCTTGAAAAATTCATATTAAAAAGGAAACATTTATATTATTAAAAAATAATAATTACAAAATGCCCATATAAATATTATTTAGGGCCAGGCACACTGGCTCACACCTGTAATCCCAGAACTTTGGGAGGCTGAGGTGGGCAAATCACTTGAGCCCAGGGTTTGAGACCAGCCTGGGCAACATGACAAAACCCTGTCTCTACAAAAAATTTAAATATTAATCAGATGTGGTGGTGTGCACCTATAATCCCAGCTACTCAGGATGTTGAGGTGGGAGTGATGGGGTGGGAGTGATAGGGAAGGGAGGCAGGGAAATTCTGGGCAAAAGAGGGCAGGTCCCTGGCAAGGGCTCCACCCTCAAGCCTGGAACCAAAGCCCAAAGTGAGAACATACATTCCTGTTTTCCCACTCAAATGTTGCCTTTTACAAAATTACCCATGACCTCCCCTGTTCCCCATCCTGTGCCCATAAAAACCCCAGACTCAGCTAGCAAAAAAGAGAAGCAGCTGAACATCAAAAGAGAAGCAGCAGCTAGGCATCAGAGACTATGGTTGGACATTGGAGAGAAGCAACTTGATTTCAGAGAGACAGTTTGACAGTGCAACTTTGGAGAAGAGTCCAGCCAGAAACCTTCCTGCTACATCTCCTTCCCAGCTGCCCTTCCTGCTGAGAGCCACTTTCCTTGGCAATAAAATCCTCTGCATTTACCATCCTTCAATTCATTTCTGTGAGCTGATTTTTCCTGGATGCCAAACAAGAGCTCAGGAGTGAGTGTGGATACAAAAAGGCATGCTGAGCTGCTAACTCTTCAGCTGTCTGAAGATGGCAGAGCTAAAGGAGCACTGTAATATGCCCCCTGGGGCTTCAGGAATCACAGGCACTCCCCTAACCCCAGGGGCTGCTATGGGGTCCACATGGAGTTTGCTCCTGCCCACACCCCAAAGCTCTCTTCCTGGCTCCTATACCTGCTCACCTGCATGCTCTCTCCTGCAAGAGGTGGAACACAGCAGGTCAGAGCGGGTGAGTTCACTCCTTCTGGCACCAAAGAGGCCACTGGTTCCAGCACTCATGTACTCCAGTTCCTGCCTTGTTCAATTGTGCACTCCCTCCCTTGAGGAGTTGAGAGCAGTGGGCTGAGTAAATGGGGCACCCCTGTCACGAGTCCCATGAAGGGGTCAGGGAAATGCCCTGCTTCAGGAGGATCTCTTGAGCCCAAGAGGTGAAGGATGCGGTGAGCCAAGATCGTGCAACTGAACTCTGGCCTGGGTGACAGAGTGAGACTCTGTCCCACAATAAATAAATAAATAATTTAATTAATTAAATTTAGCTTATTGTTTTGAACTTCATTCTTCATAGTGTTATAAAATACATGATTTAAGACAGTGAGAAAAAGAGATAAGCCAATGATGGACTTCTAACAGAATTCAGAGTGGGACTTGTTTGAACATTTCAACCAAATAACAAAAGATTCCTGCAATTAGTAGACTCTTCAGTCTACCTCAGTTTTAAACATGTCTCAGGTTGCCCTTAACAAACGAGTATAGTTTACTTTGGGCTGATAAATTCTGTGGATGGCAAGAGGTTGTGAATATCCCTTTATAAACCCAGAACTAATGCTACATATCCCTGGCATTAGTGCCTTATTTATCTAAACTTACAAATATATTGGGCAAAATTCCGGGATATGGGCACAGAATTAATAATTGAATACCTTATTTTGTATGGTCATTTGCTCACTGACAAAGATAGAGAAGCAGCTGAAATTCATGATTATGATCCCTAGTTACATCTCTCTTTAAGTCCTTATGTTTGGTTCCCTGGGAGTTTCAGCACATTTATATAGCAGCACCCAAGTTTTTATAATCTGTTAAGTATTACTATCTAGGATTAGCTACTGAAGAATCAAGAACCGGTAGTTGATGAACTTGAAAGACAATTATCCTATATAGTGTTTCTTGAGGACACTAATTCCTTGAGATTGAATGAGAGGAAAACATAATATCCACAAACAGAAATAAATTTTGGAATATTATATGCTTTAGCTTCCTCTTGGATAGTTACAAAAATATTAGCATATTAACGATTACAGAATGAAGAAACCTTTTTAGCTACATTTAAACTAGTCCTAGAGTTTGAATATATTTCCTCCAAATTCATGTTTAAGTTTAATCCTCAAAGTGATGAGGAAGTGGGGCCTTTGGAGGCAGTTAAGTCATGATGGCTGTGCACTCATGAATGAGATTAATATCCTAATAAAGGAAGCTTCTGAGAGCTTCCTGGCTCTTCCATTTCTTCTGCCATGTGACAACATGGCATTTGTCCATTTTGTCCCTTTGCTTTTCCTACCATGTGATTAAGTCATGCAAAATGACATCTATGAAACACGCCCTCATCAGACAATGAATATGTTGGTGCCATAATCTTGAACTTCCCAACTCCTGAACTTTCAGAAATACATTTCTATAATCATAAATTACTCAGTCTGTGATATTTGTTATAAGACCAGGAACAGACTAAAACAGCAAATGCTTTCCCCCATCCCTGACTACTTTCAGAATGTTTAAGAGTTGTCCATACAGTTTCTTATGGCAATTATGAGGCAGATATTTTTCAGGAAAGTGGCATGCATATATGTGAATTTTTTTAGAGGAGTTGAAAAACAAAACAAAACACTTGTTTGGCAATGTTCATTCCTCACAGAATCAGTGCTATTCATTTTGGAAAATATCTTAGTATCCTGCTTGTTGCCTTATTAGTTGTTTTTTAATCCAGATTAAAATGAGAGATTGCAATGAGAGACCAGATTGCAATGAGAGAAAAACTCATTGCAATCAGCTGTTGCCATGTACCTTTTGCATTTAGTGGTCAGGGTCTTCGGAATTGTATGAATCTGATATCAAATCCCAGTTGTATTGCTGACTAGCTGTGAAAAAAGATTTTAAACTTATTATTTTCAGTTTACTCATTTATTAAGTACCAATATTAATATTGAAACTAGAGAAATAGATTAAATGGCATACTTGTATAGTAATTGTTACATAGGAAAACTCTCAATAAATCAATGCTGTTATTATTACCATTAATATTCCCTAGATGTGAAGATTGCCTTCAGAGGAAACATACTGGAAAAAAAAATGAGTTTTACAGAAGTTTTTCAGCAGAAGTTGATTGGTTTTACACACACACACACACATACATGCACACATATTTACACACATATAAATATGTATATTATATATATATATGCACACACATTTGTTTCTACTTAAAATGAATAAAGTACGTTAGTCATGTGTGCCCAATTTTCTGATACACTAAAAAATGGAAATATCTTGGCAGACACTATTGATAGGCTATGCAAATGTAAACTTCTCTTGCCTAGTTTTTTATTTGGAAAGTAAAATATCCATGTTTCTTGGTGTGGCCATGTGAATTTTGTGACATTGAAATGGATATCATAAGATAGGTTCCTAGGAAAGCCTTTAAAAAAGCACAAACTTGGCCTGCATGGCTTCGGCCTTTTGCCCCTTTGCCCTTTGCTGCTTCAGCCTTTCCTATTTTTCTTGGCTGCAATATGAACAATCATGTCTCAGGGTGCTACAGGCATCATGCTATCTTATATCATACCTCTTTCTAAGGAAATGCTATTAATGTCCCTACATGTGTATAACAAATCTTCAGCATCCATGTGTGGCTGCTCTTCTTATCCTGTCCTGGCTTGTACTCTTTCTTTTGTAGAAGTAAGTAAACATCTTGCCTGTGAAAACTGCTTTTAGTTGCACCCTGTATTCCTTATAGCTAAACCCTATCTACCTGAAACCTATATTGATACTTATGCCATATATTTAGTTTGGAGACCAGATTAAATTTAGAGTTCCATTAATTCCATAATAAATATTTTTGAGTGGCTAGTATGGGAAATGTGATATTTAAGCTACTGGTATAGTGTGGTAAACTGAAGATATGACCTGAAATGTTTGTAACTTGTATGATAATAAGTGGAGAGAGCTGAAAATTAGGTAAATAATTAGATAACCACAGATTTTGATCTGTTATACAAATACGATAAATATGGCAGAAAGGACTGTAAGCCAAGGAGTAGAGTAAGAGAAAGCAATTATAAGAAGATTGGCAACTAAATGTTATCTAACAAGTGATACTTAAAGACTGAGATACTTTAAACTATAAGACACAGTTTTGTAAAAATCTCGGAAATTGTGTTTTTTAAGTTAATGGTGCAATTTATCTAACGTGTAAATACAATGCTGGTTTGTTGAAGAAGCAGAAAAAAAAAGATTAATTTGAGTATGGGGAAAGAGAAGGAGATTGGAGAGAGGTTTAAGAACTAAGCATATGCCAGTTTATTTAGAGTTTATGTAACAAAGAAGAGATTTTTTGTGCATCAGCTTGTATTGTTGCATAATACTATACCCCAAACTTACTGGTATAAAATAGTAAACTTGTATTATGCTCACAGGTTCTGTGGGTCAGGAATTTAGAAACAGGCACAGTGGGCATGCCCCTTTTCTGCACCTCAATGATGAGGCCTCAGCTGGGAAGATTTACATGTCTGAAAGCAACTCAAATAGCTGAGGGCTAGGACAGCTGGGACTGGAGTGTCCACTTCCAAAATTGCTTTTTATGCCCATATCTGGCACTTGGCCTTGTGTATTTGAAGCTAGGAATGAATGGGATTGTCAACCAGAACTCCTATTCATGGTCTGTCCTCATGGTTTGGGTTTCTCCCAGCCTGGCAATACTGGGGCCCTCCTGAGATGGAGGATTCTGAAAAAAATTGAGCAGAAGTCAGATTGTCGATTTAGGCCAGGTCTCAAAAGTTACACAGCATTGCTTTTTTTTGTATTCTCTTAGTCAAAGAAGTTAAAAGTCCTCCCAGATTCAAGGTCAGAGACCCCAGTCCCCACATCTCAATGAAATGACAGTTGAAGAACTCTTCAGAAGATATTTTATAACCATTACATTTTATCAAATGAAAAAAGGTGATTTTTTTATGTCATTTAATTTGTCCCACAATATTGACTTTTTACTCTTCTCCATGTCCTGATATTCATAATATTCCTCATTTTTCTCCATTAAACTCCATCTTTCAGGGACAATTCTAATACATTATTTTATACTAAATTGTAAACTAGAATTAATTTTTGAAGTATTGCCACTTGCAGGGGGATGTATATTTAATTTACGGAATTATAAATCTAGACAATATTGTACATTGTTAGGATTTTCTATCAGAATTATTTTAATTAATAAATGTTACCTTTAAATTTTTTTAAATCATCCTTTTTTAAGCATTTATTCAGTCGGGACTTTCAGTTCATGTACTTTCCTCTAAATTAAAATCAGATATCATTTGTAGAATTTTATGCAATGACAAAGATGGTTTTTTGGGAGATGATATTCATTACCAAATTTTCTGAAAATATGTAGTATTTGCATTATATCATGATTTCTTATGTTACAATAGGTTTTTAAAAAAATTTCAATAACATTAAAATTATTTCTAAATACATCTTAATTTAAAGTAGTTAATTTAAAAATATTTAGTCATTTACTTATAGAATTTAATTTAAATTACTGAGGTGTGTGCATGAGATCAAATAATTATTCTACATTTGCAGTATTTCACAGTGTTTTGTTCTATTTATAATTCGTGTTCCTTCTATGTGTGGAAAAAAAATAAGGCTTGTCATGTTCATAACAAAATGTTAAAACCTTTAAGAAAGAATGGAAACTACAACAGAATATTTCTAATTTCAGTTGTACTCCATGTCTGCCATTATACAGATTGTTTAGAGAATCTCCCAAATTACATTCCATATAAAAAGAAATTGAGTGTCAGTGTATCAAAACAGAACCATTTTAAACAGTCATGCAAGATGGAGAGAGGAGGTATAATAATGTGGGCCCTGAAATGTTACAGTATGATAGAGTCATAGCTTTATGATAGTTTTTTTTCACTTTAATTTCCAGGAATAATCATGAAGTTTAAGAAGAAAGAATACTATCAGAAAAGAGGCAATTTTTTTTATATTTAAAAAGTTCCCTTTTTCCAGTCTATTCATTTTTATGCATCAACTCTCATTTTATGTTGACAATTTCATAATAACTATATTTACCTTTATTTTTTATCCATATGCATGTCATTTAAAAGTGAAAACTTCCACTCAATATGTAAAAAGAACTTATAGAACTTGCCTCCAAAGAGCTCTATTAGTCTGTCTTTCCTATTTCATCCAATGTTACGACTACAATTCCCATCTATCAAACACAGCAGAGTCAATTGGTAAGTCATTTATGTCTCTTTTTATACTATTTTTCATGAAGTTTCTCTATTTTCCAGTTCTATTATATGTCACCTCAAATATCCATACAACACATTATTTTAATCTCCTTCCCTCTAAGCATTTCTGTTCCACTTAATCTAACACAATGTTCTCAAAGATATGACAAACTGCAACTCTGTTAAAAAACCTTCAAAGACTTTCCACTGAACTGAACAGAATTAGAATAGATGATTATTTCAGCCATCTGTTGGTATACAACAAAATACCCCAATCACCTATTCTTGCTCCTCTTAAAGTCAATGTATTATTAAAACGTCCAACTTCCTTTTATGAAATATTTCACACATACCCAAACATGAAAAATAATTGATACAGCAACATAACCAGAAACAAGATTATAAGAAATTCTACAAGGGATAACTACAGGCTAAAATTGTTTAGCATCCTCTTGTATATTTCTCTATTTTTAAGTACAGGTCTGTGTATAGAATATTTTATACCGCATACGGTAGTGTTTGTATCTTCAAATTTAAATAAGATGTTATTGTTTTATCTGTATTATTTCAACACATGCTTTATAATCTCACTATGATATTTTTGAGAACCATTGCAGCTGATACTTGGGTATCTGTTTTTGTTTAATTTCTATATGGGATTTCATTATATATATAATATAAAGCTATCAATTTTCATATCAGGAAATATTGGCATTTTTATATTTACCATTGTAAATGTTAAAAACAAAGCTACAATAAATATTTATGGTTTTGTTGTTTATATATATTAGAATTTTCATAGGATAGACATAGAGCAGGGAAATTTTACAACTTTGGGCACTTTCATCTTTACATTGTCAAGTAGCTTTCCAAAGTCGTTGTATGAATTTATCTTCCCACTATATAATTGTTAGAGTTCCTGTTTTCTAATAGCCTCATCAAAGAGGAAAATTTCTCAAGTATTAAGCAGTAAAGTAAAAAAAAAAGTCATCATTCTACAAATTCAATTTTACTAAATAAAATATATTTTATATTTTCTTTAAAAGTGATACAAGATATCTTTCACATTTGAAGTTAATGTGATGTTAGAATACAATTTACAATTTTTCTATATGTTAATCAAATGCATCACTGCTATTTTATGAATACTTATTCATTTTTCTGGGTGATATGACAATTCATATGTAAAATATCGAACGTCTTCCATGAATTTTTGAATTTCCTGCTATAGTCCAGTGAACAAATTGTTCATCTCTGAGTCAATGCCACACTATCATAATGACTATAATTCATAATCAATTTTTATTGAATATCTGCTCAGTGCCAGTATATGAGTTTGCTGGATCTGTTATAACAAATTACCACAAACGTAAATGTTTAAAGCAACAGAAATATATTCTCTTACAGTTCTGTAGGGCAGAAATCTGAAATCAAGGTATAGGTAGGCCCACTTTCCTTCTCAAGTGTTTATGGGTGGATCCTACTTTACCTCTTTCAGCTGCTGGTGGCTCAAGACTTTCTTTGGTTTGTAGCTGCATAACTCCAAGCTCTGTTTCCATCCTCAAATAGCCTTCTATTTTCTGTATCTTCTCCTCTTCTGTCTTTCATAAGAACACTTATTGGATTTAGGGTGCACTAGGATCATCCAGTATGATGTCATCTCAAGATCCTTATTAATATATACAAAAAAAATAGGTCACATCTACAGTTTCTGTGGGCTAGCATATGGAAAGATATGTGCATATTTATCATATTTTGGGAGGCACCATTGAATCTACTAGAGACAAACATCTACATTTAGGATATTAAAGAAAAAAATCCTTGCCTTTGTAAAGATTACAGTCAGATATAGGATGACACAAAAGAAATAAAATGTAGACAGGTGTTGAAAAGTTATATATTTTGTGAAGAAAATAAAGTAAGGCAGGATACACAGTAATAGTGGCAGATTACAATTTTAATTAATGTATTCGATAAGTAACATTGTAAAAATAGCATTGAAATAAACACATCAAAAGGCTGAGGGAAGAAAAAGAATACAGTTTTTCTCTACATCCCAAATTACTTCTGATTGAATGTTTTTACTGGGATCTGTTTCTGGGAGAGACTAAGAGAGTGACTAACTTTGGATAGATTCTGAAGGTAGAGCAAGCAGCAAGACTGGCTGAAAGGTTGGATGTGCAATTCTTGACAAAGAAAATAAGTAGGATTGACTCTAAGATTTTTGCTCTGAGACAAATGGTCGTCGGTGAGAATGTGCATTTCAAAGTTGAGATGTTTATTAGCTTCTCAAAAGAAGACAGCATAAGAAGTTGGATGTAAGAGCCTGGCATTTAGAAGAGAAGTAAGAGGTAGAGGTACAAATTTGTAAGTTCTTAGCATAAACAATATTGTAAACCATGGCTCTGTGACAACTCATCAAGGGAGTGGGGGTGGACACAGAAGTGTTCCAAAGACTAAGAAATAGCATACAAAGACATAAGAAGAAAGCCAAGAGGACGTGTTCTGGAAGCCAAAGAAAAAAACTGTTTTTTGTTTGTTTGTTTGTTTATGTGTTTTTGTTTGTTTTTTAATTAAAGAAAAAGAGACTACTGATAGATCAATAAAATGAGAATAAAAAATTAACCTTTATATTTTGGAACATGAAAATAATTAGTGATTTGAAAGAAACATTTAATTGAAATGGTCAATACTTTTCTAGTATTTTAATTGTAACTCATGCCTCACTTTGTTACCCAGGTTGGACTGGACTCCTGACCTCACATTTTTAAATAATTAATGCTTATTTAGATTTACCCTTACATTTAACAGGTTTACAGTTGCCACTTGCTTCTCACACTTGTCTTTTTTAGTGTTTTCTTTTTTCTTTCTTTGTTACTTTAAAAACAGTTGTTCAATGAATCCATGAGTGTGCTTTCTTAAAATTTTGTAGACCCAAAAAGTCTCAGCGCTGTGTATAGTATTCTATCTTGCACTGTATATTTTGCATTTGGAACTTGGTATGCCATTGCATTATTGTATTAGTTTTTCAGTGAACTAGCTTCTTTTTAAAATATTCACCAAATCAGTGTTCTTTCTAGTTTGGATTTATTTTTATCAATTCTGTTCAGAAATTGTCCAATTCCTGAATGTGAAAATTTTTTTTCTTTAATGACTTATAGAAAATTTCCAGTTATTACCTCTAGATATTGCCTCAATACCATCTTAAATGCACCCAAATTATCTAATATAATAATATTTTTGTCCGTTTTGCTCTATATTGATAACTTTATTTCTCTGTGATATATATTTATTATATTAATTTTAATCATCCATATCTCATAGGTTTTTAAATTCAATTACTATATTTTTATTTTTGGATATCCTTTGCCAAATATGCTCTTCATTTCTTTTTAAATGTCTTTAGTGTTTATATATGTTCATTACATATTATGAATTTTATAATTTTTTTCAAATTATTCATCTATTTTTACACATACTTTTAATTCTGCTGTTTTACATCTGCTGACTCTTATTGCTGGTATTTTTTTTTTTTTTTGAGACAGAGTCTCACTTTGTTGCCCAAGCTGGGTTGCAATGGTGCAATATCAGCTCGCTGCAACTTCCACCTCCCAGGTTCAAGCAATTCTCCTATTTCAGCCTCCCAAATATCTAGGATTATAGGCGCCTGCCACCATGCCTGGCTAATTTTTTGTATTTTTAGTAGAGACGGGGTTTTGCCATGTTGGCCTGGCTGGTCTTGAACTCCTGACCTCAGGTGATCCACCCGCCTCAGCCTCCGAAATTGTTGGGATTACGGGTGTGAGTCACCGCGCCTGGCATGTATATTATTTTTCATTGTGTATTTTGTAATTTTTGTTTGTGAATTTATTTTTAATATAGTTTTCAATTTAACTTGTTAGTTTCTGTAGTGGCAAATCCTTGTGTTTGCAGTATTGGATTATTTCTCCATAAGAGTTTCACATTTCTTCTGCTAGGAAATCCATGGGGAATATTGGAATTGGGCTAGTTTTTATTTTATTTCTAATGTTTAAAGTTTCTGAAAAATATTGGTGTTATAAAATTCTACTTCAATCCTGAGTAAAGAATAAAGTGCTAGTGACAAATTCCCAGTTGTGTTTTCCTTTCTTAATATTTGAGAGCCACAGCAAATGTTGCATACCCTTTGATGTTAAGCAGAAACTTTTGTCTAGACATTGACTTCAGGCTTTAAAATACGTAGTATCTCCCCCAGATTAAAGGTAACTAGTCCCTGATTTCTATTAAAATATAATTTTTAGAAGCTTAAAATCATAGCTCTCAGACAAATATAAAATGAATAGGTTTTAAAGATATTAACTTGAATTAATAAATAACAAATAGATGTTTTAAATGACACAAAGGGAATCTGAGAAACTGGGACATTTAGAGGCAATTTAGCAAAATAACATTAAGATTGCTTGGTTAAATAAATAAATATAGATTGATATATAACAGTGTCATAAATCTGTGAGGTTATCTGTTCTACTAAGGAGATATATTTGTATCTTTACAGGAAAAAAAATTCATGGTGCAAAATCCCTTTACTAAATCTGGTACCCTTAATTATTATTGTGTAGCACTTAAGTATAGGAACTTGAATATAGCCAATATATTCCTAAAGATCTCCTAAATTACTCTCCAAACAAAATGCTTTTTGTACATAATTTTTCTATTCCCATTAATTATCTTTCACAGTTTTATTTTGTTTTGATTTTTTCTTGTGTTCCTTCCCCCTCCCCTTGGCATTCAGTTAATTCTTCTATTTTCTTTCCCAAACAGGCACATTATCATTAAATGTAATGGTTGGCTGAATCATAACCACATTTAAATATTGCTCTGTTTTGCTATTTGTTTTTCTTCCTTCTTTCCTTTCTTCATTCTTGCTTTTCTTGGCAAGCTTATGAAGTTTTATTTGTGTAATTGCTACACAAAGAAACTTCATTGTGTTTGTATTTGCCCTTCAATTGGATCATAAATGCCTTGGTGGCAATGAATATACATAGCTATTTCTGCATCCTAAGTAGCATATATGTAGGTTTTGAATACAGGATTGATAAATGTTTGTCTTGTGAAATTAAAATAATTACTGATGTCTACATATTGTTTCCAGCTTGCTTCTCTGTTGTTTCCTCTTTAGACATGCTAGATAACCACTTCAATATGATTCTTCTTATGTAAAACCTCATATATTCTCAAAATTATTATGTATGCATTCAACTAACTGTACATCTATAGTACAGTAAAAAATGAGATTGTAGTAAGTGAAAATGCATTTATAAGTATAGGCAAATTTTTAGGCAAGACACCTCATAAAGATCACTTTAGAAATTAGATCAAGTAAAAATAAATCACAAAAAGAAACGTGAATTAGTCATCTTAAACATTGTTTTAGGCAGTAAAACAACATTGAAAAAAGAGGATCTTGTAAAGCCTGATACTTGATTCCTATAGGATAACTAAATCAAATCAGATGTTTTAGAGGTAATGGTCACCTGATTGTTTTCTCTTGAGTTTTTTCATATAATAGGTGCAGTGGTTCTTGCAATGAGGAATTTTTTTATGGAAATGTGAAATAAAGTACAGAAATTCCTAATGAAAACCTGTCTTTTAAGTGGATCTCTAAATTCTAAGAAAGTGCTTATATTATCTTAGTTATTTAGCTATTAGCCTATCAATCATTAGGAAAGTAAGAGCAATTTACAAAGCATCTACCACCGTGCTAGTACTTGCTCACATGTTCTTGTCCACCTAAGGGAATATTCAAAGCATCTTAATAGTTGCTACTAATTCACATAATTTAATTAATAGAATAGCAAATACATTCTCATCTTATTTCACATTTTTAACATACACAAGATATAGCTATTTTATATTGATTAGGTTTAGTAAAAATAACACTGATAAAACTCAACTGTTAGCATGTACAGTTTTAGGCTATGTATTTTTCAAAACAACAAAATATAACTTTTTTAGACTCAACTTGAAATTTTGTAAAAAATAAAGTTTCAGAAATAGTAAACTATCACAGAACAAGAAGCATAATAGAAAGTAGAAATTGTTTTACTATAAAAAATACTATAAATAAAAGGGCTAAATGTTTGTTAATATTCATATACTGATACCAAATATTAGATGTCTTGAGTCACAAAATTAAATTGTCCCTAAATATTACATTTATTATTTAAAATGTTAATGTTGCTTACAAACCTCAACAGATATTTTTGCCAACTTATAGATGGGAGAATTTAAAAAGATGCTGATGTTTTTAAAAATAGCTTTTAGAAAAACAACAGAGTGATTTTATGTCTGGAAGTGAAGACCCTTGGAGGAATTTTTCTCATGGACTGTCAAAATATATATCCAAACCATAAGTGGATGTCTGAATAATAATTCATTTACTTTTATTTGATTTGTCAGGTTTTATTTTTCAAAACAAAAGTCAGAATAAGTGATGTCTTTTAGTTGGACTTGTTTCTATTGTTTATTAACATATCCAAGGAACATGTAGAGTGAATTGGCAGAATATAATCATATTATCAAATAATTATTAGTTTAGTCAGTTTCATAAACCTAGATAATCAAAAGAAAATACATAATAATATAATTATGTCATAATTTTTATCAAAATTTTAAAATTAATGAATTAAATCCAGCTACCAAAGATAAGGGTTTGTGAAAAGTAGATACAATACTAAAGTGGAGGTTGTAATGAAAACTCAGAATGGGCTATAGTATTAAAAAAATAATAAAGACCTCCAGTATTTTTTTTCTCAAAATGGCAGATTAGAGTCATTGTTAGCATGCCTCTCCTATTTGGAAAGACAGAATTGTGTGTGGAGATTCACATTGTAAATTTTTTCCAAGAAGCAACACAGAAAATTAACAGGAAAACTGAAAGAAAGCACAGACTTTTTGAAAGAATTGTCAGGTTGCTGTCCACATCATGAGCCAGGAGGAAAACTATAAGTCCCTAGAATGTCAGATAGGGATAAACTGCCTCTAGGACATATACTCCTACTGGGGAACCAAGCAATCCAGGCCACAGGGAAAGGCCTTAATCCCACCCAGCACTGGAGCTGATTTAGTGAGCAGTGGGGCATATATGAGAAGTAGCAGCATGGGGACGGGCTTAGTGTGCATGCCCAGCAGGACAGAGGAAAGCCATCCCTGATCCTACCTCACAGGGGACCTCACAGAAGTCAGCCAGGTAACTCAGGCAGTGGTCACAGGTTGAGAGGAGCTCTCAACTGAGATTCGTGATATAATCTTGAGTGGAGAAAAACCCCCTTGGTCGGAACCATGGGGCAGATGGGAAATGTGCTGCAGCCATAGGTGCAAGAGCTGGGTGCCCCTGCTTCATGGGCTGACTAGGAGAGGCATGACCTGGAAGCCATGGTTGCAGTCTCTTCTGGGAAGTCTTATGGCCTTGGGCAGTGTTGAGTTCTGAGTGTTGACTACTTGGAACCAAGCTGCTGTGAGTGGGAGGCTGCAGGTGCAAGTCTTGCTTTGCCAAGTGTGTGGGAGCTGAGTGGGGCTAACTGCTGCCTGCTGCTCCCTATTCCTCATACAGATGCTTCTCTGCAGCAGAGGCAGCTGTGGTACTCCCTGCAACATTACTCCTACAGCCAGAGGACCACTATCTGATCCCCACTTGGGACACTGCTTTTGCCCACATATGGCAGACAAAAGAGAGCCAGAATGTGAACTTGCCTGATTCAGCCCCCAGCTGGCTTTGCCCCTCCATCTGCCCTGGTAGCTTAACACAAAGAATAGAAAATTTTGAGAGCTCAATGGCCCTGCCCATTGCCTGAGTCATCAGATTACCTCCCCTGGGTAACATAAGGCAAGCACAAATCCCACTGCTACCAGCTGGTGCTCTTTTTCAAGTGCCACCTTGTGGCTGGAGGCCTACTGACACAATCCATTACAGCATCTGCAGGCACACTAACAGTGCACAGGAAAGAGAAAACTTGTGTGTGACCTAAGCTATCACCTTTGCCTATATAACCTTGGCTAACTAGGAGGTCCTGAGTCTGTCCATGTGACCAGTTCATTACTACTACAGGTGGCATTACAGAAAAACCAATGCACCAAGACCACTTATAATCAAGAAATCTCACAGAGTCTATGTCATTCTCCTGTCACCCCCATGAGAGCTGTTGTTGCTACTCACTACAGAGTCTTGAGAACAGGTCACATCACTGGACCCCTTGTAGACATTCCCCAGCACCAACCTGGAGTGTGGCAGTCCCACTAGGTGGCTAGAGCCAGAGAAGTAGCAGCATTCATACTAGTCTGGCCCTCAGGGACTCCTACTCTTAGGATAAGGGGGAGTGCACATCAGTGGCACACCCCATGGAAAAAAGAATCTAGATGGCAGGCCTTGAGTCCAGAAGTTCCCACCTGTGGAAAGTTTCTTTCAGTAGAGGCACAGGTACAGTGCTGTACTTGGGAAAATCTGCAGAACGGTCTTGAAGAAAAAGACTTTCCCCCCTCATTCACCACTGCAGACACAGCTGGTACTTCTCTTATGGGAATTTAGCATGAGTGGACCTGTAGATAGCCTTTCTGGAACACTTCAAGTTAACTGCGTCCCCAGAGGAGGAGTCCCCTCCAGATTCAGATTTGCATAAGGCATAGAATCACAATCTCTCTCTACTTGGAACGTCAGAATTCCTGCAAATAAAAAGGGCCTGCTAATCTGAATAGCTAGAACTGTATTTAGGAGTGTGACCTGCTTTCCGGGGGGCCTGGCAAGGGAGCTGAAGTGGCTCCCTCCCTTCCCCATGAAAAGACCTCAGTGCATTTCACTAAGAGCTCCCACAGATGCCTCGGTCAAGGCTTGGACTTCTTCCCACCTTTGGGTATTGCATTTACCAATCTGCTGGTTTTCACTCAGGGACATCTCCCCTACTGGCCTGAAATCTGAATTATTCAACCAGGTAAAGAAAACACTGGGAGAAAAAAAAAAGGCAAAAAAGTGCACACCACTTGGGAACTAGATAAGCTTCATGAGACTTCTGCCATTGCTACCCCACAGGAAACAGTGAACCTCCACACACACACACTGAGCATAATGTTACCACAACTAGCATCTGAGAAAGCCAACATACAAAGATTTTAAATAACCAGGGAACTTATACAGTCTTCATCCCTGAAAGCACCCAGAGCTGAATTAGGTTACAATAAACTATAAACATTAAAGTCACATCCTCAAAGTGAAAAAAAAAAAAGTGAAAAATCACAGTCAAATCAAAAAATAAACTCAAAAATAATTAGAAGATATAGTCTCAAAAGTAATTAGAAGATATACTCTACCCAAATGAGAAGAAACCAGAAAAGTAATTCTGGCAATAGGACAAAATAGGGTTCTATAACACCTCAAAAAGAACACACCAAGTCCCCAGCAATGGATCCCAACCAAGATGAAATCTTTGAAATGCCAGAAAAAGAATTCAAAGAAATAAGCAAAGTCTCTTAGAAATAGGTGATTATGTAAAATGGCCAAATATAGCAATTGCTGTTCTTGAGGGAGAAGAAACAGCAAAACCTTTAGAATACTTATTTGAGGGCATAATTGAAGAAAACTTTGCTAGCCTTGCTAGATATTTAGATGTCCAAATACAAGAAACTCCATGAGCTCTGGGGAGGTTCACTGCAAAACTGACATTACAAAGCCATATAATAATCAGGCTATCTAAAGTCAACATGAAGAAATGAATTCTAAGAACAGTGAGACAAAAGTATCAAGTAACCTATAAAGGAAAACCTATTAGACTAACAGCAGACTTCTCAGCAGAAATCTTACAGCCCAGAAGTTCACTCTATCTTTAGGCTTATCTTTAATATCCTTAGACAAAATAACTATTAGTCAAAAATTTTGTATCCAGCAAAACTGAGTCTCATAAATGAAAGAGAAATAATGTCTTCCTCAGACAAGCAAATGCTGAGGGAATCTGTCCCTATCAGACCAGTCCTACAAGAAATGCTAAATCTTGAAACAAAAGGTTGAGCTGCATCAGAATAGATGTCTTGAAAGTATAAAACTTATAGAGCCTATAAAGCAATAACAAAGTGAAAAAAACCCTAAAATTTCTAGGTAACAACATACTGACTGGAACTCCACTTCATGTCTCATAATTGACATTGACTGTAAATGGTCTATATACTCCACTTAAAAGATACAGAATGGCAGAGTTTATTTTAAAAAAATCACAAACCAGATATCTGCTGTCTTCAAGAAACTCACCTAACATACAAAGATTCTCATAGACTCAAGGTAAGGGGGTGGAGAAAGATATTCAATGCAAATGGAAACCAAAAGCAAGCAGGTGTAGTTATATCAGATAAAGTAGACTTTAAAACAACAATAGTAAAAAAAAAAAAAAAGAAAGTCATTACATAATAATTAAATAATTAATTCAACAAAATATAATAATTCTACGTAAGTATGCACATGACACTGGAGCGCCTACATTTATAAAACAATTACTACTAGACCTAAGAAAAGGAATAGAGAGCAACACAATAACAGTGAGGAACTCTAACACTCCACTGACAGCACTAGACAGATCACTGAAGCAGGAAGTCAACAACAACAAAAAGCACTGGACTTCAGTTGCAGTCCAGAAGAAATGGACCTAACAGATGTTTACAGAACATTGTACCCAAAAACTGCAGAATTCACATTCTTCTCATCAACACATAGAACAGCCTCCAAGACAGACCATAGGATAGGCCACAAAAACAAATCTCAATAAATTTTAAAAAGTCAAAATTATATAAAGTATCTTCTCAGGTCACAGTGAAATAAAACTAGAAATGAGCTCCAAAAGGAACCCTTAAAACTATATAATTACCTGGAAATTGAACTATCTGCTTCTTAATGATTATTGGGTTAACAATGAAATGAAGAAATAAATTAAAAAATCCTTTAAATGGATGATTATAGTGACACAAGTTATCAAAACCTCTGGGACATAGCAAAAACAATGCTAAAAGGAAAGTTTCTAGCACCGAACACCTACATAAAAAAGTCTGAAAGATTACAAATTCACAACATAATGTCATACCTCAAGAAACTATAGAAACAACAAATCAAACTTAAAGCCAGGAGAGGAAAAGAAAGATTAAAGCAGAACTAAATGAAATTGAAATAAAAATACAAAAGTTTAATGAAACAAAATTTGGTTATTTGAAAATAGAAATAAAATAGATCATTAGTTAGAACAATTAAGATTGTTAGAACAATTAACAACTGTTCTAATAATTAGAACATTAGAACAATTAAGAAGATAGAAGTTTAAATTAGCTCAATTAGAAATGAAAATGGAAACATTTTAACCAATATCACAGAAATATAAAAGATCATTTGAGACTACTATGTAACCTCTATGCACATAAAAATAAAAGTAAAGAAAATAGATAGATTCCGGGAAACATACAACCCTACTAGCTTAAACCAGGAAGAAATAGGTATCCTTACAGACCAATAACAAGCAGTGAGATTGTATAAGTAAGAAAAAAAAAATGCCGACTAAAAAACCCAGACAGATCACAGCCAAATTCTATCAGACATTCAAAGAAGAACTGGCACCAAGCCTACTGAAACTACTCTAAAAGACTGAGAAAAAGGGAATCCTCCTTAACTCATTCTATGAAGCCAGTATCACCCTGATACCAAAACCAGAAAAAGGCATATCATAAAAAAAGAAAACTACAAATGAACATCTCTGATAAAGACATATGCAAAAATTCTTAACAGATACTGACAAATCAAATCCAAAAGCATATCAAAAAGACAATTCACTATAATCAAGTGAGTCTCATCCCAGGGATGCAAGGATGAC
Source organism: Pan troglodytes (assembly GCF_028858775.2). Lineage (NCBI taxonomy): Eukaryota > Metazoa > Chordata > Mammalia > Primates > Hominidae > Pan > Pan troglodytes. Next base: position 15,189,493 of record NC_072412.2, on the reverse strand, counting down.
TCAACATACACAAGGTAATAAATGTGATGTATTTCATCAACAGAATTAAAAACCAAATACATATGATCATCTCAATAGATGCATAAAAACATTCAGTAAAATCCAGCATTGCTTTATGATAAAAACCCTAAACAAACTAGACATAGAATAAACATATCTCAAAATAATAAAAGCTATATATGACAAACCCATGGCCAACATCATATTGAATGGGGAAAAGTTGAAAGTATTCCTACTGAGGGCTAGAACAAGTTAAGGATGCCCATTTTCACCACTTCTACTTAACATAGTACTGGAAGTCCTACCCAGAGCAATCAAGCAAGAGGAAGAAATAAAGGGCATCCAAACTGGAAAAGAGGAAGTCAAATTATCTCTGTTTGCTGATGATTTAAGCATATACTTAGATAAGCCTAAGAATTCCACCAAAAGACTCTTCTATTTGATGAATGAATTCATAAAATCTTAGGTTACAAAATGAATGTACACAAATTAGTACTACTGCATAGCACCAACAATGATCAAGCTGAGAATCAAATCAAGAACTCAATTTCTTTTACAATAGCAGCAGAAAAAAAATTGAAATACACTTAACCAAATAAGTGAAAGATCTCCATAAGGAGAGCTACAAAAACTGCTGAAATAAATTAGAGATGATATAAACAAATGGAAATACATCCCATGCTCATGGATAGGAAGAATCATATTTGTGAAAATGACCTTACTGCTAAAAGCAATCTACAGATTCAATGCAATTCCTATCAAAATACTGACATCATTTTTCATAGAATTAGAGAACGCAATTCTAAATTCTTATGAAACCAGAAATGAGCTTGAATTTAAAAAGCAACTCTAAGCAAAAAGAACAAATCTGGAGGCATAGTGTTAAGAGACTTCAAGTTATAATACAAGGTTTTAGTAATCAAAACAGCATGCATGGTACTGGTATAAAGGTAGATAAATAAACCAAAGGAAAGGAATAGAGAAACCAGAAATAAAGCCAAATGTATACAACCAACTGAACTTCCACAAAGCATTCAAAAACATAAATAGGAAAGGACACCCTATTCAATAAATGATGCAGGGAAAACAGGATAGCCACATGTAGAAGAATGAAACTGGATCACTCTTTGTCACCATCCACAAAAATTAGAAGATGGATCAGACTTAAATATAAAACCCAAAACCATAAAAATTCTAGAAAAAAAACTAAGAAAAACACATCTGGACATTTACCTAAGCCAAAACTTTATGACTAAGACTCCAAAAATAAATGCAACAAAAACAAAAATAAATAAAAAGGACATAATTAAACTAAAAACCTTCACAGCAAAAGAAATAATCATCACAGTAAACAGATAACTCAGAGAATAGAAGAAAATATTTACAAAGTATGCATCTAGCAAATAATTAATATCTAGAATTAACAAGGAAAACAAATCAGCAAGAAAAAATAATCCCATCAGAAAGTGAAAAAAAGTGACATGAATAGACATTTCTCAAAAGAAGACATACAAATGACCAACAAACATATAAAAAATTCTCAACATTACCAATCATCAAAGAAATGCAAATTAAAACCACAGTGAGATACCATCTTTTCCCAGCATAATAGGTATTATTAAAAAGTCAAAAGAAAAAAAACAAATTTTGGCATGAATGTGGTGAAAACGGCATGCTTATACATTGCTGGTGGGAATGTAAATTGGTACATCCTTTATGTAAAGCATTATGGAGATTTTTGAAATAACTAAAAGCAGATCTAGCATTCAGTCCATCAATCCCACTACTGGTTATCTACTCAAATTAAAAAAAGTCATTGTATCAAAAATACACCTGCATGTATATGTTTATTGCAGTACAATTCACAATTACAAAGATACAGAACCAACCTAAGTGCTCCTCAACCAATGAGTGGATAAAGAAATGTGGTAAACATACACCATGACATACTACTCAGCCCTAAAAAGAATGAAATAATGTCATTTGCAGCAACTCCAACTGGAGCTGCAGGCCATTATTCTAAGTGAAGTAACTCAGGAATGGAAAACCAAATATCATATATTCTCACTTTTAAGTGGTAGCTAAGCCATGGGTATGCATACAGAGTGGTATAATGGACTTTGGAGACCACTAAGGGGGATAGTAGGAGGTGGGTGAGGGATAAAACACTACATATTGGGTACAATGTACACTACTTGGGTGACATGGGCACCAAAATCTCAGACTTTACCACTCTGTAACCAAAAACCACTTGTTCCCCAAAAGCTATTGTGTTATATATGTATATTACATATGTCTAAGTATAGCCATAGATATCCAGGATTTTTTTTTAATCCTTAAAAAACCATATGATTTAAGAGAACTTAAAGTTATTAAAAATATATTATTATTTTAATTCTCCATCTCCCCTGGTAGTATGCTATGCAAATAATAATGAGGAGATATTAAAGGTCCCTGGGTTTCTCATGGATTCTCTCAAAGCACTAGCTTCTTGAGACTCTTCACACTCTGAGAGAATTAGATCTGCAGCCCTTTGTCCAGTTAATTTCTCTGATTTGAAACAATAGGAAAACTTCTTTTACTCCCCTAAGAGGGTCAAATTTTTAAAATCCTTAGATTACTAGGTTCCTAGGTTAAGTCCTAGGGTAAGAGGAAGACTAGGTTTTGGTATTCATACGTCAAAAGATATGATGTTCCAGAATTTGGAGACAGCTATAGGTCATAAAAACTTGGAGACACAGGGTTATTTGGCTCCAGGAGAGATTTTACAACATTCCAAAAGTTTGGAATAAAGAAGATATCCTCTTAGAAGGACAGAAAAACAGCCGTTTCCATCCTATTATAAGTATAAGAACAAAGACAAGGAAAAAAACCATTGTTCTTAATTTCTTGCTTTCAGAGAGTCTGGCTTCTCACTAGGATGATCTGGATCTCTTTATACTGTCCAAAGATAAGAACTGGGAAAAGGAACAGCCAACACACATTATTAAGAAATCTGTTTCTGACTGAGAACACTGTGTGGACATTTAAAATAAAATCAACAAACTTGAGCCCAGGAGTTTGAGGCTGCCATGAGCTATGATGGCATCACTACACTCTAATGTGGGCAACTAAGTGAGAACCAGTTTCTAAATAAAGAAAGAAATAAATACATAAATAGTAAAATGAATAAGATGAGTATTAAAAGCCCAAAAACAGATTCTGAAATTTTGTTGAATATGTGAATGGATGAATAAATATGAAATGTAGATGGAGACATTAGGAAGAAGTTAGCTTCCACTGAAAAATATACACAAATCAAATTCCAAATAATTAAATATGTAGACTATAGCTTGTTTACAACAATAAAAAATAATGTTCTTTGTCAGAGAAAATTAAGAAAAGCAATTTAAACTCAACTGTTATAGAAAGAAAGATTACTATCTATTTAGCAGTGCTTAAAAAGGAGGTCATAGAGAATGAATTCCACTATAAACCTGACATGAACAGCAATGCAAAAAATTTGGACTTAACATAAAATACTATTTGATGGTGTGAATAAATAATGAAATAAATGTTCATAAGATAAATTGTTGAAATAATTTGATATCATTTTTGAATAATTATTGAAATAATTAAATAAATTGTTCATGAAAAATTACTCATCTTGAGGAAGACAATCCTCATTTTACTACAATTTCATTATTTTATATTGGCAAGAGAAGAAATATTTTGAAAAACATTAATAAAGTTTACTTAAACAGGAGTATGATCCTCTTTCAGATGCAAAATAGATGATAGGAGATGGAGCAAGTCTACCTTCCTTAAAAAGGTAGCTGAAGTCATCAGGAATTGTTTGTGTCATGCTACAGACCTATTCTGAAGAATAATAAATGAAACAGACTTATGAACTCATCAGATATATTTACACTAAGCATACTGATTAGAAAGTTCTCCTCATGTAATTTCTTCTTCCTGAATGATCTCAAAAAATATAATTTCAGGTCTAGATAATTGAAATAAAAGTGCATCCCTGAAACAAATTATTTAGCTCTTACTTTTTATAAATACTCTAATTGCTAAACTTATCAGGATCATGACCTACTTTGTACAAACAAATTAAATTCTAATTCTCCAGATCACAATATATAGGCTTTAAGTCACCATAATTTTTTCCCATTTGCCTCATTTCTGCCTTTCTTTGAGGTCTCTACCTTTTGTAACTAGTTTTTAATTTGTAAAATATTTACTTAATATTAGCGATTTATAATGAATTAGTTTAGACTAGAACGGCATTTGAATACTTGTTGAAAATAATATCACTTGTAGACCTAGAATACTTTGGTAGCTACTTCATTTTCTCTGTCTCTTTCTGAAAAGTTAGCCAGCTTGCTTTAGGCAGACAGTAAGGGAAGGGTCCCCCAGAGAACCTCCTACCTGCTCCACAAGTGTTTATACCAGATGTTTTGTGCAGATAAGGGTACTTGCTCCGGGGGCTTGCCTAAATATGCCTGCAGTGGAAAATTTTGTTTCTTAACACGTGGGCAGTAAGAAAAATAAATCAATATGGAATGTCTCAGACTAAGGGTCTGCATGCACTCTGGAAGGATGCAGTGGAGCCTACAGGAATTCATGCCTTATACAAATAGGGAACTCAGCCCCATCAGCTTATATAAAAATGCCTTTGTATTCACCTGTGAAGAGGGCAACCGGGAACCTACTTTCAGGACTCCTCTCTTTGCTGAGAGCTTTCCTTTAACTTAATAAATTCTATACAATTCAGAAAAATGTGCTCTCCCTCCGTTTTTAGAGACATGTCCCTTACCCCAACCTCCAATGGCCACAGGTACACATGTGAGACAAATGGAAGAGTGGCAACTCCCAACCTCCCTCCCCTCCCGGCTGGGGCACATAGCCCAAGGGCCCCACTTGGCTAGGTGGCCAGAATTTCCTGCTCACTCTTCCCTCTCCCCACGCACCCACAGTGTCTTTCCTCCCCTGGCTGAGCCAGAAAGGAGGAGACAGCAATTAAAATGCTCTCTCCCTATTGGAGGAACTCATTTGTATAAGAATAAAAGGTTTCTCCTCCAGGCACCTTCCCCACCCTGCACTTAAGCTGTTTTATTTTATTTTATTTTTCTTTTCTCCACTTTGTAAGGAGTTAACTTTTATGAGAGGTTTTTTGTTTGTTTTTGTTTTTTTTCTTATTAGGCCAGGACCCCAATTCCCAAAATAGCCTTTTCTCTTCCTTGTTTAAGGAAGACCCAGCTCCAAAGCTTTAGGTTAGCATGACTAATTGCTGCCGATTAGGCTCCCTTCCATCTCGTGGATAGAGGTCATTTTAGTATCCATGGCATGCATGAAATCTAGAGAACTCAAAGGTTATCAACAACAGTGGGATAAGCAGCGCATGGGTAATGGTGGATAACTCGCACCCTGTAAGCCCCCTGTTAACATAGGTGAAAGCTGCATTGGCACCCATGGGTGGTAACCTGCCAAGATCACCAGGACTCAGGGATATAAGAACAGAAGAAAGAAAGAGGACACTTTTCTCCTCTCCCTCATATACCTCAGGTATTTACTAGGAAAAAGAAGAAACTAGGGATGCCTTGCTCCCCTCTTCTTAGGTGAGTAACCAATCATCTGCAGCCCATATTTCTCTTGATTGCCTCCTGAATCACTAGGACTCTTCTGAAAAAACACCTCCTTTCTCCTTTTTCCTCCTCTGTCCTCTCTTTGTGGGTGGGTCATTGTGTCGCTGTACCACAGGACACTCCCTTTGTATGCATCCCTTAAACTGGGAAAAGTTAATTTCCCCAAACCTTAAACTGCTTGGCTCAAAACTGAGCATGAAAAAGGGCAACTCAGAAGCCTGGTACGCCAGCAAAAGGGTAAAAGTTCTTACCAGGGCCGGGTGCAGTGGCTCACGCCTGTAATCCCAGCACTTTGGGAGGCCAAGGCAGGCGGATCACGAGGTCGGGAGATGGAGACCATCCTGGCTGACACAGTGAAACCCCATCTCTACTAAAAATAACAACGACAACAACAAAAAAAAATTAGCCGGGCGTGGTAGCAGGCACCTGTAGTCCCAGCTACTCCGGAGGCTGAGGCAGGAGAATGGCGTGAACCTGGGAGATGGAGCTTGCAGTGAGCCGAGATCACACCACTGCACTCCAGCCTGGGGACAGAGGGAGACTCTGTCTCAAAAAAAAAAAAAAAAAAGTTCTTACCAGTCAGACTTCTGGCCTCCCTCTCCCTGTGCAAACCAGTTGAATAAATGATAAAGTCTCTGTTTAAATCACTGTTTATATCCTCTCTGAAGTTCTGATGAATAGAAAAAAAGGATTTATGAGGCTAGTCTTAAGCTGTAGCCAATGTAGTGTGCCTTGTGTGTCTTTCTGTATAGTTCTGTCATAAAGAGGGGTACCTTAGGATAGAATGCAGGCCTAGGACCCCAAAAGTTTGCTGATCAAGCCAGCCTGGCAAACTGGTCAGTAACAAACCTTGCTGCAGTTCTTCATCTTGTTTTATGTCCTTAGGAGCTTGACCTTGTAACCACTTGATAATACTTTCTTTTGGCCTCTGCCATTTTACAATGGTGGCCTGGGTTTAATCCTGGCTTAGGGAATGAGTATATTTTGGCTAATATCTGTGTGGCTTTTACCATTTGCTGATTCTCTTCCCCTCTATAAACAACTTCTAGCTTCCTTTCTTAAATCTTCCTTTGTCTGAACCAACTTTAAAGATCTCAGATTCTGTAAAAACTGCTTAGCACCTCTTTGAAAATAACTTTTACACTTACAGTTAAGTCATAATCTTAGATGAGGCTTGTTGGTTTCACCTGTGAGGTTATTTTTAATAAAGTTCAAAAGCCAGAAATATTGGCTGCTCGGCATGACTAAAGCTGGGTAATAGATTTGAAATGATTTTCTTAGAGCACAGCTGAATTAAAAGTGGATATCCAAGTTATAGGTATATTTAAAGGCCTTTAAATTTTTCTCTGCATGGATCTTGTTTTTCTGGAAAAAGGTTCTTTCTCTGTTGAATGATTTTTTTTTCCCATTTTGTCTTGTCATTCAGTGCATACATGAGAGGCTGTAAGATAACTTCTGATAGCCCGGGGCTCCTGGGAAAAAACAAAGAAGGTGCTGCAGACCCCATTTTGGGGAAAAAAACACCCTCTGTTTTCCTCATGAAACCCCAGGAATTAAAAGTGGATAGATCCTTCTCAAAATCTATCTCTGTCTTCCAGCTATGCCTGTTTATTAGGCCCTAGAAACTGTATGCTGTCCTAGGCCCTGCTCTTGAAGGGCTTCACCCAGAGGCCAATAATCTATTCAGAAGATTGGCAAATGAAAAATCTTACAAGTACTGAATTTGCTTTTGTTCATCTGTGTAATTTTATATTTCTTATGGGCGTGATGTTTATATAAAAAAGCTCTAGGAAAATAAGCACTTAGATCAAATATTTTTTGAAGAAAAATAAAAGCTGTAATACCTTTTGAGTTCACATGACTATAATCTTTAAGAAATAAAGGCAGTTTTAAAAATAAATGGTAAAATACAAATGTTTTTAAAATGTAAATATGTGGGCTGAATCATGTAGGTCAGATACTAGGTTAGCTAAATGCTTCAAAGTTATTAACTGCTTCTTTGGCTTTTAAGAACTATTTCATAAAGTTTGGTTCTGTGTCCCCACCCAAATCTCATCTTGTAGCTCCCGTAATTTCCATGTGTTGTGGCAGGGACCCAGTGGGAGATGATTGAATCATGAGGGTGGGTCTTTTTATGCTGTTCTCATGATAGTAATGGGTTTCATGGATCTGATGGTTTTAAAAATGAGAGTTTCTCTGCACAAGCTCTCTTTTTTGGTTTGCCACCATCCACATAAGATGTCACTTGCTCCCCCTTACCTTCTGCCATGATTGTGAGGCCTCCTCAGCCATGTGGAACTGTAAGTCCAATTAAACCTCTTTCTTTTGTAAATTGCCCAGTCTCAAGATTGTCTTTATCAGCAGCATGAAAATTGACTAATACACTATTCAATTTGCCTGCTTCACAATTAATAAGTCCAGGGACATATGGAATTAACCACACCCTTAATTATGCAGGAAGGAATCAGATTTTATTTATGCCTACTACTACATAATTAAAGCAACTTGCCAGGTTGTACATTAAAGTTAAAAATTGCTAAGAGTTACCATAATAACTTGTAATCGAGACAATGAAAATAGATTTATATATAAGGTAAGTAAGGAAAGTAAAATATGTTTTTAGTAAAAGATTATAAGAAAGCATGAAAATGTAAATTTTTGCCTTGGGTTAAAGGATTGTTTTGAATTAGATAAGATAAAGCTGAAGGTTTAAACAAATGGTGAAAAGTAAGTTAAATTAATCTTGCAAAAGAAATTGTGTGAACATATTGACTAATTTCAAAAAAGTATTTTGTTTTTGTAAATTGAGCATTGAAATAAAAGCACAACAAGCTTTTCTAAAGGCACTGATCTGCTCTTTAACAACAATTTGTAAACGGTTATAAAAGTTTAAAAAAATATCACCTCATGGTCAAACTAGATAAGATTAGATATAATTATCTATAAGTTTTCATTAAAAAAATTGGGGTTGACATCAACAGTAGACTAATGCAAGGATGAAATTAGGCTTTCACTTGAACAAGATTTCCCTGTAAAATTAACGACAGATCATTTGGAAAGCTAAGTTTTCCCTCTACCTGTGAATATGCTTTTGTGTTGTTTTAAAATGTTTGAGTCATCATTTTGGCTAAAATAAATGACATATGCTAACTTGGAATTCTATTTTATAATATCAAGTGCTTCGAACCTCTAACATATTTAACAGGCTTCCCAAAATCAAACTTCAGTTTCAAAATTGTCTTTCCTGGTCCCTGGAACATCCAAAAGAGAAGAAACCTGGGTTTTTTGAAATGTTTAGTTATATGGTATTTCCAAAGTTATATTTAATCTGCTTTAGGTTATATTTTAGTGAATAATATTAATATGTTTCAAAATTATATGAGATTTCTAAAATTCTAATGTCTGAGTATATGCTATCAATCATAATTAAGGTTATTATGTTTAGTTATTGTAAACCCTAGAAATGACTAAATTTATTTGTCATTTGTATTCTTGACAGTAACTACCTTAGACATTTCATCATTCACAGACAAATGTCTTGTTTTGATCCTACTCAAAAGATGATTTATAATCAGCTATAGGATTTTGACAAGCGTTCTCAAATGCAAGATTCCATTAACTCTGGAGATTATGACATTGAAAAAAATACAGTACTCATGAAGAACTGAAATGTTCATGAATATCAAGCAGAACAAGAGAACAGAATGGATTGAACTAATAGAAAACAAGTATTATTTTTAACCTTTTTGCTTAAAACTTTCCTTGCTTTGTTTTTCTGAGTCAAGGATACTTATTTTGAATTATTTAAAGCCTTTAATAATTGAGTAAACTATACACCTGTGAAAAAAATTTGAAGGATGTTTGTTTCTCTCTGCCTGGCTTTGCCAGAATTTGGAAACTATTTGTGAGAATATTTAATTTATGGCAATACAGTTATTTTCAACAGTGCAATAAGAATACATTTTCTTTTGCAACAGGACACAATTGAAGAAACTGGTGGTTTTACCAAGGCTTTTACTGGAAGGGTATATGTTCCTTTAAGTAATTAAGCTGGACTTGCCAATAAAAGTCCCTTGGGAAAACTGGCTACATACCTTGTCAACACAGTCCTTGTACAAGGTTCCTAACTCATGGGAAGTAAAGCATGTCACTTTTTAACAGGCCTAGGAGCCTGTTAAAAAGCTCCTGGGCCTGTTAAAAAGCTTGTTCTTGGGACATCAAGAAGAAAATGATTTACCAAACTCGTAGATATTTGAGGGTGGAAATCCATGACTGGGCTTGGCCTTAAAAGGTCTTAACTGAGATTCCTTATGGAACAGAGTTCCATCAAAGCCAATTTAAAAGCCTATGGGAAAAATAATTATTCTTTTTGCACTTTATGCAAATAAGACAAGTATAAGGCTAAAGTTTATTTTTCAAACAACTGAGTCCTATCATGATTTGTTTTTGACAAAAATGAGGACTGGAGAGAGAGAAATTATGTTTCAAAACTTACTCTACATTTGTCATTACATTATAATCCCATTAGTTGTTTTTAAGTTTTTGTCTACATTTTAGACTACCCAGCTTATTCCTGTGGACCAACCAGCAATGTACAGCTGCAGCTCAAAAGAACCAAAGGGATGAGTAATATAAAAAATCTGGATCAATATTTTAATTCTAAACAATTATCCTGCAAATCCTTCCAGGTGATCGGAGTAAATAGGTGCCCATAACCCAGAGATTTCTTTGTTTGGGAAAATAAGACCAAGGGAGCTAATCAAAGCCAAGCCCCATGAATACAAACCTTAGCAGGCATAACTATAGCCACAAGTTATCTGGCTGTATTGGCAGCCTTGAGATTTTTGTTTTGTTTTGTTTTGAGCTGTCCTTATCCCTTTGTTTCATTTTGAATATGTCTTCTAATAACCCCAATTTTTTCTTCTCACTTAAAGGCCGTTCAACTTCAAATGGTGATGCAAACAGAACCACTCATGAACACACTGTTCTCTTTGGGGACCCTTAAACTGACCTCAGGAGGAGCCTTAACTGCCACTTTCCCAAAACAGCACCCCTTGTCAGCAGGAAGCAGTTAAGAGCAGTCGTTGTACACTTTCCCCAACAGAATTTTGGGTCTCCACTCCTGAAGGGAGGAATGAAAGGAGTCAGCCAACTTGCTTTAGGGAGACAGTCAGGAAAGTGTCCCCTGGAGAACCTCCTACCCACCCCCAGGTGTTTATACCAAATATTTTGTGCAGATAAGGGTACTTGCTAAGGGAGCTTGCCTAAACATGCCCATAGTGGAAAATTTCATTCCTTAACATATGTGCATTAAGGGAAATAAATCAATATGCAGCAGCACAGACTAAGGGCCCACATAACTCACTGGAAAGATGGAGTGGAGCAACCAGGAATTCACGTCTCATACAACCAGGAATTCACAGGCCTATCAGCTTGTATAAAAATGTCCTTGTTGCCGGGTGCAGTAGCTCACACCTGTAATCTGAACACTTTGGGAGGCGGAGGCAGGCAGATCACTAGAGCAGGAGTTGGACACCAGCCTGACCAACATGGTAAATCCCATCTCTACTAAAAATACAAAAATTATCCGGGCCTGGTGACGTGTGCCAGTAATCCCGGCTACTCAGGAGGCTGAGGCAGGAGAATCGCTTGAACCTGGAAGGCAGAGGTTATAGTGAGCCAAGATCACACCATTGCACTCCAGCCTCAGCAACAGAGTGAGGCTCTGTCTCAAGAAAAGAAAAAAATGCCCTTGTATTCAACCGTTAAGGGGGCAACCAAGAAGTTGACTTCAGGACCCCTCTCTTTGCTGAGAGCTTTCCTTTCACTAAATAAATTCTACTACACTTACTCTTTGAGTGTCCATGTGCCTACTTCTTCAGAACTTAGGCCTAGCTGGGCTAAGGAGCAAAAAACCCTGCATCATATCTCAAACTCAACCTTTAAGTTTTTGTCCTACTAGTCTCCTTCACATTTTGCAATACATTAAAATGGCTTCAAGGTTTTTTCAAAATGTGTTTTTGGTAATTCTGCTAATTTATGCTGTTTAAAACATCCTGGCTGAATGATTTCAAATAAATTTTATAACATCTATTTCCATTTTTTTCACTCAGTACATATGAATCCACTGTTTAATCCAAATTTAAAGTAACAATCATTAAAGTAAATTAAAATGGAGTCCAGGCCTGAAGAATTTCTGAGCAGACAAAACCAGTTAGGCATCATAAGTGATCTAAACCTTGTTTGATCTACAGATATAAGGGAAACTTGAGCTATTCTTATCAATTTCTATATTAAAGAAAAACAGAACTTAAGTTCAACCAATCAGAAGTAGCCAACACACATAAACATATAACTGAAGACTTCCCAGTGGGATAGACCTAATAACGTACAACTTTGGTACCAAATAAGGTACAAATAACTGTACAACTATAAATAGTCAAATATTATCTTTAGTTTTCTTCTGTGCCTGTCCTCTAAAAGCTTCCCCCTATGCTCCCTCAGTGGTGCTTTTAAGCCACTTTTATGGTTTGGAGCTGCCTGTGTCATAAATCATTGTGTAAATAACATATTTAAAATTTTATTGTGCCTTAGTTTATCTTTTAACACAGTAGTCCTCAACCCTTGGTAATGAGCTATGGCTTGTTAGGAATCAGATCATACAGCAGGAGGTGAGTGGCAGGTGAGTGAGCATTACCACCTGAGCTCTGCCTCCTGTCGAATTAGCTACAGCATTAGATTCTTATAGGAATGTGAACCCTATTATGAACTGAGCATGCAAGAGATCTAGGTTGTGCATACCTCATGAGAATCTAATGCCCGATGATCTGAGGTGGAACAGTTTCATCCCTGTATTAGTCAGGGTTCTCCAGAAGGACAGAACTTATAAGATATATGTATATATGAAAAGGAGTTTATTAATGAGAATTGACTATACGATCACAAGGTGAAGTCCCATGATAGGCTGTCTGCAAGCTGAGGGGCAAGGAAGCCAACAAAGGCTTAGTTCAACTACAAAAGCCTCAAAAGTAGGAAAGCTGGCAGTGCAACATTTAGTCTGTGGCCAAGGGCCTGAAAGCCCCTGGAAAACCACTGCTGTAAGTTCAAGTGTTCAAAGCCTAAAGAACCTGGAGTCTGATGTCCAAGGGCAGGAAGCATCCAGCACAGCGCAATGATGAAAGCCAGAAGACTGGTTAAGTCAGCTTATCCCACCTTCTTCCACCAGCTTTGTTCTAGCCAAGCTGACAGTCAATTGGATGGTGTCCACCCACATTGAGGATGGGTCTTCCTCTCCCAGTCCAACTCAAATGTTAATCTCCTCCAGCAACACCCTCACTGACACCCAGAAACTATTCTTTACCAATTATCTAGGCATCCTTCAATCCAATTAAGTTGACACCTATTATTAACCATTACAATCCTGAAACCATCCTCTGCTCCCCTGTCCGTGGAAATATTGTCTTCCACAAAACCAGTCCCTGGTGCCACAAAGGTTGGGGACTACATAGAACTCAATGAAATGAGAAGTAGTTTCTGATTCAACTAATATCTGCTAAGTGATTCTCTCTATAGATCCAAGTATTATGAGCAACCTCACACAATCACATTCATGAGATTTCTATTACTCTGTGTGTTGGACTTCAAGGAAGGAATGGAATGCCATCATTAGGCACCAAATACTTCCACTATTGATTAGCATTGAGATTTTTAGTAAATATTTAGGAGTACTGGGGGATGAAGGAGAGACAACACTATTTATTGTTGTACTAGAATACTCATTTCTAATGCCTATAATTAAATCAATAGGAGAGTTATTGAGAAAATCTGGGCATTTTGAGATAGTTGAAGAGTTAGTATTCCATATGTATGTCAGTTGAAAATTATTTTTGCTATTTGCTTTTGAAAGAATATAACAATGTTAACAAATGAACAAGGTAATTCCTGGCTGAATTATATAATTATTACAGTACTTCCAAAGATATTAATCTATTACCATTATATGTAATTCATGGGGAATGATATTAAACAATAGATAAAATATCAAGTTAATGTGTTTCAGGACATCACTCACAGCATAATGAAAAACTGACTTACTTCTGTATTTCAATAGCTTCAATACCCATTCAACATTACTGTGCATTACAAATCTATTGGTAAATTGCTTGCGAAAATAAGACTGAAAACAATTTTAAATTAAGTGTACAAATTTTTCTCTTTTTCTTTTGAAATAATTAATATGTTATTTTATTACTGTAGTTTCCTTTAACTCTATAATTTGAACTGAGATGTTTGGAGAAAAAGTATTTTTAAAAGAATTTATAACAATAAGAATAACTGTTAGAATGCCAGTCCTATCAAGAAATGTTAGAAATATATAAGCAAAACTCAAAAGTAAATATCACTGTCTGTCTAACCATATTCCATGCATAGCTTCTACTACTGTTCCCCAGAATTGTCTATTTTATCATTTCTCTTGACTTTTGATACATTTATTCATATATCCTCCATCCTCACTTAGTCCTTACTGTTTGTACTTTGGCATCATATCAACCCTATCTTGCCACTTAAAAGACAAAGTAATACTACTTTTTCAGTTTTTTTTTCATTTAATGTAAGAAGTTATCATTTCCCCAATAGTGAAATGATGCAAAATGATTATTAGATGTATTGTCCAAATGGGTTCAGGTTTGTGACAGTCTCAAATCTGTCAGGGAGCAGGGACACCCTTCAGTTAAAGCACCAAGTTGTATTTTAATCTGTATTTTATTTTTAAAAAAGATTTTTTCTCAATATCACATAAACATTAAGCTCTTTATTTTACCTCTCTATTTACTTATTTACACGATTTAAGATTGAACATTTTTCATTATCAAAAATATTTTCATAATATGTGTAAAATTGTTGAAATCTTAATTTTTCCAAAATGACAGCTGACTCCTCTTAAAGGTAATGGGAATCTTAGAATGTTATTTGCAAGTCAGTCTACAGCATTATTTTCATATATAAAATGTTGTGTACTAATTTTTGAAATATTTGTAAATTAAGTAGGTCATTTTTCTTTCAGGAGAAAGGAGACTTTGAGAGATTTTTGTGCAGGAGAAGAGTAGTTTTAAAAATAGGTGGTTGGCAATAGGGCAGACTAGTTTTAAAACTCTAAAATGAGATCAAGTCAATAAGTGTCTCTTGATTAAATCTAGTGATCTTATTATTTATTTATTAATTGGCATGTAATAAGTGTACATATTAATGGGGTACAATTTGATACCTGGATACCTATCCATGTTGTATAATGATCCATTCAGAGTGAATCTATTATCTTACATATTTATCATTTCTTTGTGGTGAGAACATTCGAAGACAACTCTTCAAGCTATTTTGTAATATACGATATTTCACTGTTAACCATACTTGCTCTACATGCAACAGAACACCAGAATTTATTGCTCTTATCTAGTTGTAATTTTATACCATCAATCAAAGTTTCCTCATCCTTCTTTTCATCCTCCCGTCTTTAGTCTCTGGTAACATTTTTCTACTCTCTGCTTCTATGCTATTAACTTTTTTAAATGTTTGTATTTTCTTTTTTTTTTAGACTCCACTTATGAGTGAGATCATGCTGTACTTGTCTTTCTGTGTCTGGCTTATTTCACTTACCACGATGTCCTCTAGATTCATCCATGTTGTCATAAATGGCAAGATTTTATTTTTTATGGCTACAGAGTACTTCATTGTATACAGATAGTGCATTTTCTTTATGCATTCATCTGTTGGCAGACACTTAGGCTTATTTTGTATCTTGGCTATCATACATAGTGCGCAATAAAAATGACTAGGTGCATTGCAATTAGCTTTAAAAAGATGGAACGGCATTGTAAGGACAGACCATGAATCTAAGCCCTTAGGTTGAATACTTAGGTTGAATAAAATTGTTGGAATAAGTGGCCATTTGATGTATGTAATGAAAGGGATTCTTACTTGGCAGGTATTATTAGGAGAAAAAAGAGAGAGAGAAAGTTGAAGGAGAGGGGAAAACTGCCACAGCAGGTTAAGCAACTTGCTTTAAAATAATTGGGATTAGTAAGTGTGCAGAGATAGAACTGGTGATGAAAGAGTGAGACTGGAATTAGGAATTAATTTGTAACACTAATGTTGCAGGTTGGGTCCTGGTTATGAGACTAAGCGGATGCTCATTCTTTGGAGCTATAACTCTGACCAGTGCCACATTAACAGATTTGGAAAATATGAGATTAACTATGAAGGTACAGAAAATAAAGGTATTAAAATTCTTTCTATATTTTAAATCTAATTGTTAATAATATAGTATATACACATCCATACTATTATATATATATATATATATATATATAACATATATAATAACATATATATGTGAAAAGCTATGGTAAATAGAAAACATTAGCTGGGCATGGTGGCTTACGCCTATAATCCCAGCACTTTGGGAGGTGGAGGCAGGAGGATACTTGAGCCCAGGGATCTGAGACTAGCCTGGGTAATATGGCAAGACCATGTCTCTACAAAAAGTAAAGAAAAGTAGCTGGGCCTGGTGGCACACACCTGTCATCAAAGCTGCTCTGGAGGCTGAAGTGTGAGGATCACTTGAATTCAAGAGGTCAAGGCTGTAGTGAGCTGTGTTCCAGCCACTGCACTCCAGCCTGGGTGAGAGCACAAGACCCTTTCTAAAAAAAAGCAAAAGAAAAAAGAAACATTATTGAGGAGAAGAGATAAATAGAGTCTTAGAAATTTGAATTGATACATGAGTAAAGAATGACCCAATTATTTTATATCGGGAATGGGAAAATAAATTTTATTCAAGTCCACAAAATAGTTTTTAAAGCATAGACAATATAATACAGGGGTTGGGGGCGTGGTTACAACAATGTTAGAAACACTGAAGGGGCAAAAGGGGCCTGCTACTCCAGATGATGAGCAAATGAAGGAAGCCACTTCCATCCTTAACTGTGGAAAATGAGTAGGGGAAGGTGATGCATTCTGGGTCCCATGATTCCAGACTGACCATCGGCCCTATTTGAGTGCAGCTGCTGTTAGGCAGAAACTCTGGACTCCAAACTCTCAGTAAAACTTCTGAAGACACTACTGTTGCTATTGCAGCTGTCAGCACCATTGATTCAGCTGAGAAGCAGCCCAGAATATCACACTGACACCCACGCTGTTGGTTGTGTTTTTTTGAACCAGATTGAAATTAATATCTATTGTATGGTTCAATTTCTATGAAGTTCAAGGTCAAGCAAATGTAATTTATAAAGATAAAAGTAAGAACAGTGGTTGCCTATAGTAATGATTGGAGGTTCACAACAGAGACTCCTGGATTCTATTAATACTCAATTCATATTCATGTAGGTTGTGATGACATTAGTATTTTACATTCTAAAAATGTTTAATGCTATATGCTCAAGATCTGTGTCTTTCGCATGTGCATGTCATATTTCATATTTCAATTAATAAATCAGTAAAAAAAGTTCCAGTTCAGGATACAATACTGTAGAACAATCCAAAATATTAATTTATTCCTAAAGTTTTTAAAATATTAGAATAAATGCAGAGCATTTTGTTAAAACAATATGGTAAACCTAAATGTAAAAAAAAATTAAATTGAGTTAGGAATTTCAAAAAGACATTTCATGTGCCTTTTCAACTTTCAATTTCATATGAAAGTTGAAAAAACTTGAAATCAGTAAGTGTGCATGTGTATGTAAAACAAAATTACTGCATATAAAACCTTTTTTGAGGCATCTAGAAAATATTTAGCAGTGTGCCATAGTTTAGAGGCGTTTAAAAATGATTTTTAGTGATACATAAAAAATTAATTAATGACAGAGTCTATGAAAAACAAGTAGAGCAGCTTGAAATAATTCACATATTTTTCATGTAAAACTTTTAGGAGAAGTCCAGTGATGTCACGATAGCTCTACGATGTTGATTTATTTTGTTGCTTTTATATGCTTATTTTATATATAAAATAGCTGAAAGCAGCTATGAATTCTAAAGCATGGTAACAGGGGTAAAAGGTCACAGACATTTCTTTTAGATGCTGCAAATATTGCTTCTGTTCACACGTTATCGTCCAAAAATTAGTTACATTGCCTCATCAAAGTGCAAGGAGGCTGGTAAATGTACTTTAATTTGCTAAATGCCTTGCAAGATATAGGGATGTATATTGAGAAGACAAAGAATGGAAGTGAGAATTACTTGTTATTTTGACTTCCAACTATCGGAGAACATTCCCAAAGAAATATTATACTAAATTTCTGCCTGAATAATTATTTCAGTATCTCTTTCATGGTCTTTGCTTAAGGGCAGTGCTTCCAGCTGAGGCTGCATACAGTCTCAAATTCCATAGACTAACTGTCTAGGGTAATTCAGACTTATAACCTAAGTTTATGTTACAACTTTTCTAACTTATGTTCCTTTGATGGAGTTTATCCTCATTGCCCCACCCCACAAATGGTTTACTAATATAGTCTAAAACAGAAACATTATTCTTTTTATATTCTTTAATCTCCATTGAAATAAACACAATTTGTAGAATTATTAACTAATAGAAATTAATTGAAAAGAAGCATCTTTCTTTTATATGTACAATGACACAGTTCAAATTTATCTTGAAAACAGTTTTAAGCACAAGTAATTACCCTGAATATGCAAATAACCCATTTATAAGTAGGTCAATAGGAAAACAATTCAACAAATTTCAAACATGATATCATTTCTAGATCTTATGAAATAATGGAACATGTTTTGGAAGATAAGAGAAGTTTACTTAGCCAATAATAACAGGTCTCAATCAATGATTTTTTAACAGCTGGTTTATCCCTGGATATACCTTACTATATCCTATTTTTAGATATAGCATTTGAAAACCTCCAAGCATATAGAGATAATTTTAATTGAGCTATTATGGTTAGTATTTATTTTTAAAGTTCTGAATTTTTTTTAAAAATTCAATATTCTATGGTATATTAACAAGATTGATTGGAATAATGCATTTTTTTTAATGTAGTGGGTTGGTGATATGTTTTTCTGCTGAGAAAGAAGGCTGCTCATAATCTTAAATTATATTAGGTTTTAGAAACAATGAAAATTGTGGGATTCCCTTAATGGCTTTCTTACACTTGAGTTCTAAAATATTTATCAATCTCAAATATATTTTGCATTATGTTGAAAAATGACTATTAATAGTTTCTGCTAAAAGGAATTATCTACTTTTTATGCATCACCATTTCAGAGTTGGGCTTATAAAAATATCAGTATCTGTCCTACATATATACCAATGTTTTTCAATTTTTAGTCAATTAAATATGTTTCATTGATTTTCTGCTGTGTGCCTAAAATTGTGCATGATATTATAGAAGGTACTGTGAAAAGGCTTAAAGCAGTATATTTAACCACTGCCTACCAGAGTAGTACGTAGAGAAGCAAACCTAATCTATAAGCAACAATGAGAGTGTGCTACAGATAACTTTTAATATTGTAAATATATATGATACAGATGATAAAATCTTTATGAAATAATCTATAGGAGAGGTGAAATGGGTCTCTGCCAGGAGAATGCAAAGGCAGCAAAAAATTAAAAACCAAAATATTGAGAATTATTTTGAGGAAAGTGTTAGTAGAATTTAATAATACATTTAATAGAAACATAAGATTAAAAATGCAAAGATTAATTCAAAGTTGCTTACATTCAAAAATAACTCATTAAATGTACAGTATTTTAAGCACACTTTTGATCTATGAAGAGTATAAATATGAATAAGACATAGTTCTTTAGGCTAGACATAGAGAATATTTTTTGTACAGAAATAAAATCTAGAGTATGTAATATTAGGGGAAAGAAAATGCCTCATAAATGTCAATAAACCTTGTTCCCTCTATTTTTTTTTACTGGTTTCATTTCCTGTAATAATTGTGGTAACAGTAATGCTGAAAAAATTAAACCTCCAACTCTTAAAACAATAAAAGTTATTGCTTGCTTAAATAATAGGAATGCTATCTGTGATTTCCTGCAGGGTCATTCAAAGATTTATTATTTTCCTATCTGTGGTTTTGCCATCCTCAATACATAGCTCTTGGGGGTTTCCTGTGGACTATTTTAATGTTAGCCAACCAGAGAGAATAAAAAGAGTATTAAAAATTATTAATTGTGGGTCTATGTGACCCTGTAAGAAGGCTACAACACTACTATATACTTAGAACCTAAATTTCTATGCCAAAATATAGGCGAATATAGCAAATATTGTCCAAATTTACAAGGAAAGAGAAAATGAATTGTGTGTTCATCTTACAGTTTCTAATAAAATCCCCAACATTGAACTTAAATGACTCTCCAGTTGTTCATTAGGAGCATATGCTGTTGGTTGACTGCCAGCATACATTATCTCACCTTTTCTTTCTAAGATAGAACATATTCAATATATCCAAGGCTTCCAAGGCTTCAGTACTTCTCTAAGTTTACTGTCTTGTCTTCAGATTCAGGTATGATGTGATTACTCTAAGTATAGCCTGATTCTTTGACAAAAATAAGAACAAAAATATGCATATGACCCAATTCAGTACAAAGGCAAATCAGGGCAAATTACCTTAAAAGTTTTTAAGATAAATGTTTCTCTTGGTGTCTCTTTCTTGGTCTTCTGGGTAAGGTTGTATCTGAATATGATGACCCTAAATGTCTGCAGACATTTTTGCAGAAATGTTAAGGGTAAAAGTGACACAGCCAATAGCAAAGAAGTGCCAGAAAATACGTAAGCAAACTGTGACCTCTTTTTACCTCTTGATTGACTTTTATGTTAAATAATGAATTTACCTTATCCTTGGAAGAATTTGAAATAGTATTTGGCAGTGAAGAATTTACTCCTCCCATATTTTCATTCAAGAGAAATTTCCATGAGGAGGGTTGTTGGTGGGTTACCTCCAACTCAACCACTTCAGAGCTACTACAGTGGTAATGCATGTTGAAGAAAATAGTCAAACTCTGTGAAATATTTGAAGAGATTTATTCTGAGGCAAATATGAGTGACCTCGGCCTGTCACACAGCCCAGGAGATCCTGAGAACATATGCCAAGGTTGTTGGACTACAGCTTGGATTTATACATGTGAGGGAGACATAAGACATCAATCACTACACCTAAGATATACATTGGTAAAATCGGGAAAGGTGAGACAACTCAAAGCAGGTGGGGGTGGGGTGGGTGAAGGCTTCCAGGTTAAAGGTGAATTCGAAGATTTTCCGATTGGCATTTGACAACTGGCTAAAATAATTTATCTAAAGACCGGAATCAATAGACAGGAGTGCATGGGTTAAGATAAGGTGTTTTAGAGACCGAGGTTCTTATGCAGATGAAGCTTGCAGGTAGCAGGCTTCACTGAGAATAGATTGTAAATGATTTTTATCAGACATAAAAAGGAAAAAGGACTTGGAATCAGGAAAAATCAGGAAAAAGACTTGGAAAGAGAAGGGGATTCTCTACAAAATGGAGATTTTCCCCACAGAAACAGCCTTGTAGGGCCATATCAAAATATGTCGAAGAAATGTATTTTTTTGGTGAAATACTTTGATTTCTTTCAAGGCCTGCTATCTGTCATGTTGATATCTTATTGCTACGAAGAGTCTGTTTTGTCATTCTTAAGTCTCTACTTTAATGTTAACACTGTTCAGCTATGCATGAATTCCGAAAGGATGAAAGTAAATAATGAAGCATGTTCAATCACCCATTTCCATCATGGCCTCCATTACTGTTTCAGGTTTAGCTTGAAATGCCCTTGGCCAAGATAAAGGGCCCATTTAGTTGGTTAACGGACATTGAATTTTATTTTTGGCTTACATGCAGGTGCCATGCTCTCCTTAGGTTGCTCCTTGCCAATGCTGAGCAAGGAAGATATTATAGGGCTTTTCATTCTTGTCCCACATGGACTCATCTAAAGGTCAAAGTTCACTTTGGTGCTCTTTCAGTGTGGCTGACAATTTCTCATATCTGCACTCTTCTTTGAGGCTCCTCCTTTCCAATTATCTTTCATGTTCTCTCTTCTTTTGAGGTGCCAGTCTTGCATCATGATCTGGAGGCTCTTGCAGCCTCCTTTTGCTCTATCTTCTCTTTATTCTTCAAAGGTGTTTTCTCTGGTTACTCTCTTATATGTGTAATTCCATCTTGGTGTCTGATTCTTGGGAAACCCAAACTGGCTTATAATTTTTCTTACTTTCAGTAAAACCTTCTTTGCTGATGCATCATTCATTAATTCATTAAATGTATTGTGTTTTGTATGGGAAAACAATGATGCCAAAGTGTCTATAGCTATATAGTCTGATATGTGCTATAATAAGAATTTGGAAAAAGTATTATTGGTTCACAAAGGCAGAAATTTAGGAGGTTAGATACATTTAAAGTAAAATTTGATTAAAAAGTGTGAACTTAAATAGATTAAGACAACATGGGGTGTTTGTAAAATATATTAGTAAAATACAATGACATACCCAAAGTCCTGTTAAATCAAATTAAATATGGCCTGAGAAAAATGCCATACTTCTATATTTCAGTCCTCATGAATGAACTGCAACCTAACTCAATAGGTACACAAGACTAAAACTTAACTTAGGAATATGCGCCTGTAACAATCGCTGAGTCTTGGCCAATTCCAGCAGCCACACTTCAACTAGTCGCATACAGCTGAGTGTTCAAATAAGGCAAGTGCCAAGCTGTAACCAATCCAGCTGTTTCTGTACCTCACTTCTGATTTCTATACGTCACTTTACTTTGTATTGTCTATAAGTTCATTCTGACCATGAGACACCCCTGGAGTCTCTCTGAATCTGCTGTGATTGTGGGGGCTTTCCAATTTATGAATCATTCATTACTCAATTAAACTGTAAATTTATTTTGGCTGAAGATGTTTTTTTTTGTTGTTTTGTTTTGTTTTTAGCAGTCCTCACCATAATGATCCATACACATAAGTGTCTAATATAATCTTTCTAGCTTTCTTTATTGGTTGTGCTTAGTCATACTGTTGCTGATTCAACTTTGTGTAAAATGTCAGAGCAAAATGGCTATCAATAATATAGAGATCTGCAAGAATTCCCACACAGGTGAAATATGCATGGTGGAAAGAGGCAATTCTTAAGGCAAAGAGCCAAGCATGTACCAAACACCAATGCCCTTGCATACCAAAGCTAAAGATTCTACAATTTGCCAAAGATAAGAATGTACCTTTCACAACAGCAAGGACCTCATATATTGTCTTATTATATATCCCTAAAATCTAGCACAGTGTTGAATAAGAGGAAGTAGAAATAATTTTGAGAAGGAATTAAACATGTATTTGTAGAAGTCAAGTCTTACCCATTGAAAAAATATCTCCCCCATATTTGTAATTCATTAAATTGTTTGGAAGGGAAAAGAAACTAAAGGGAATACTCCATAGAGAAAGTTGTTTCAGAAATTATGTAAATTTATTCTAATAACTAAGAAATAGTGAAAATGTATTACAAAGGTTAGGTAGAGGCACATTTCAGATTTAGACTAAGGTGCAAATGGCTTTCTACTTAATGATAGAGAAAAGCATAAATAAAAGTACATTGTATACATGAAATGGTTTTGTTTGAATTGGGTATAGAATATCAAATGAGAAATATATAGTAAGGAATTGAACATATGGAAATACAGATATAGACGGCCAGAGCACCTACTTGTAGCTCTTGATAGCAGAATTATCAGTCAACTGAAAAGATATTTTAAGACCTCCAAGAATAAGTAGATAATTTCTATTCTGTATTTTGTTAATGAAAGAAAACCAGGGTAATAACTGCTTGAATTTTCATCACTAGCATGTTTCCTACATACATAAGCATAGTGAGTAGTGAGTATATTCACATATAAAGTAACAAAGAATTATAGTAAACCCCAACATCCAATTGGGAAAAATGTTGTAACTCTATATATTCATTAAATTGTTCACAAACTGACATCTTTTAGCATATAATATGGTTTCCTTTAGCTTGTTAAAGAGCATGGACTCATGACTAAAACATAAGAACACCCAACGAAGCTCAACTAAATCAATTCAACTATGAAAAATAAAATGACTAGTGATCATCTCTTTATTATTATTGAAAGAATAACTTACAAGTAAAAACATTCAATTTTTGAAAACAGCTTTATATTTATTGAATTTATGCATATAACGTTAGTTGCATTGCAAAATAAAATGGCTGCCTTAAAAGTGATGCAAAATTACATATTTATACATTCTCTGAATTAAGCAGGATTAATTGAAAAGTGGTTATGAAGGCATGACTGCAAGCTACAAATTGAGCCTACTTTTAGTAACTTGCTCTAGCTGAGATGTTATATGTTCAGATTTGTTGACACGAAGCTTTATTGAGAAGCATTATTTGTTCCCAATAACTCAAGGAGGAGCCTGTTTTGGGAGGAAAAACCACATCAAGTATGGTTTGTTGAATCAAGAGGATTTTATTTTTAGAAAACTACTAATGATTTCTTCTGAAAACGTGACTATTTTGAAATCTAAGAAAAATCAAATATTTGATACTTAACATAATTTGCAACTTGACATAAAACTACTCAGTTTAGTTGGTCATAATATACTCATTCCTAACTTATTCCACTTTACAAAAAAAGTAAAAGAAAAGCATAAACAAATAAGTTAGGAAAGAGAAACAAACAAACAAAAAACATTGGAAACTGACTAGGTAACAATTTATAGAATCAAGGATTAATTTCCACCAATTATGGCATGAATAAAACTAATCAACTAAAATATATTTTAAAAATCAAGAAGATAGTAGGAAAACAGCCTCTGAGGACCCCTGGAACAGTAATTAGGCGGGCACTCTGTGCTTGTTGGACATTACCATTTTCTTTAATGTTTGTATGAAACGACGCCAATTTATCTTTAAGCAATTTATCTTTAAGTTGCTAAAGTGATGCAAACAGCTGTCATGTAATAATCACCAAGAGAGGACCCATTCTAGTTCACAAACTGCCCTGATGCTTTTTATAAAAAACAATCCACTTCAGGGTAATGTGTTGTTCCTGGTTTCTATGTCTCTTTAACTTCTTTAAATCAGAAGCATTCCATAGTCCTTCTTCAACCTTCATAGCATCCTAAACATTTTTTGAAGGTAATATTCCAATGGAATCTATCTTTAGAATGTCTCCCAATTTCGATTTGTCTGGTGTTTTCTCATAATGAGATGTCAAGACATGCATTATTGGCAATAAAATCACCAACATGATGCTATGCTCTTCTTATCATATTTCTTCAGGTTATATATGAAATTAATTTTTCCCATCAGTGGTGATTTTAATTTTGATCATTTGAAAGGTAATGTCTTCCAGATTTCTCTATTGCAGAGGTACTCCTCATTTTCTTTATATTAATATAACATGACATAAAATGATATTTTATATATAGACTATCTATTGTATACATGTATATATACATGCAATTAATCTAAAATTAAGTGTTTTGTGGAGAGATACTTTGAGACTGTGAAAATATCCTATTTCTTCTCCAACATTTACCCACTAGGTTTAGCATCCATTGATGCCTCAACACTCAATCAAATACAATGTGAAGATTTTCAAATGATAATTTTTTAACATACAATATCAACCTTTTTCCTTGTATTGGTTGGCACTCTGTGGGAAAATAATAGTGTTTCCTTCTTTTATTCATTCATTAATTCATGGATTTATCTCACGTGGACCCATGGATTCCTATTTCTTTCAGTGGCCCATGATCTGTTCCTTTACTTATTTTATTGATTCAGTTTTGCTAATTTTGCTAGTAGGAACTATTCAAGTTTCTCAGCTCTTTTAACATGTCTTTCTTAGCATTTGAGCACTCCCTTATTTTCCTTTTTTTTTTTATCTCAGATTATGAATGGTCATTGCAAATCTATCAAAATTTACTGGATTTCTGTATATTATTATTATACCATGTGATCTAGATAAACACACAATTTTACTAACTTTTTTGCAAATATCTTTTTTATTTTCTGCACAGAATATAATAATATCTGTGAAGAAAGACATCTTTCTTTCTAAGTTGTATGTATTCTTACCTCTCTCATTGCATTGCTAAGATGTGTAGTATAAGCTTCAAAAGAATTTATCAGAGCAAGCATGCTTGTCTTTTTCTAGGTATCAGGGCAAAAATATTCAGTCACCTTAATGTTATTGGAAAGTTAAGGTACATAGCATAAACCTTAGAGCACCTAACAGGACAAAATAAGCAAAAACATATGACTAATAATCTTATTAGTTGAAATAAAATAAAATTCAAAATTAAACACTTAATCCAAGATAAAGCATCAAAAGTGGAAAATAGTAATAAAGAACAGATTAAATTTTATGGAAAATAAATTTTATGATAGTAGATTTAAGGCCAAAATATAGATAACAATATTAAATATAAGTAGTCTAAAACTACTATTTAAAGTAAGTATTTTAAGACTAAATTTAAAAAGTAATGTTAAATCAATATAAAGACAAAGATTGGTCAGAAAAAATAGGTTGAAGATAGCTGTACTTCACCATGATACAGTAAGAGGAACTAAACTAAATTCTTTACAAAACAAACAAACAAAAAACAAACACACACACACACAAATAAAAACTAACTGCAGACAAAATATAATCAACAGTGATTTTTTAACCATTGACAAGAAGCTGAGGATGCTGATCCCTGACCAAAAAAAAAAAGTAAAATCTGACTTATCCCAAGCTTTCTCTGAGTTTCCAGAAGACACAGTGAAAGGATAATCCAAAGAAAGGATAACTCTCCCTGTATATTGAGAAATTGAAGATTGGGGCTTAGAAAGGAAAATTTAGCTAGAATTGCAGAGCTAAATAGAAGAGAGAGAGCATTTGCACAGAGATGGTGATATGGTATGGCTTTGTCCCCACCCACATCTCATCTTGAATTCCCATGTGTTGTGGGAGGGACCAGGTGGGAGATAATTGAATCATGGTGGCAGGCCATCCCATCCTCATGATAGTGAATAAGTCCCATAAGATCTTATGGTTAAAGAATAGGGAGTTTTTCTGAACAAGCTCTCTCTTTGCCTGCCGCCATCCATGTAAGATGTGACTTGCTCTTCCTGGCCATCTGCCATGATTGTGAGGTTTCCCCAGCCATGTGGAAACATAAGTCCATTAAACCTCTTTCTTTTGTAAATTTCCCAGGCTGGGGTATATCTTTATCAGTAGCATAAAAATGGATGAATACAGGAATATAGGAAGTGTCTGCTTTTTCCTGGCTTTTATCTTTGCCTGTAACATTCCACCCCAGAGACTCACATGGCTTCTCCTTTCTCTTCAAGTCTTGCTAGTCATTCCTTGTTGATTCCTTAAAATCAACACATATAAATGTGTATCCCTTTCTTAAGCAAGAGATCCCTTTCATCCTTTACCTTTCTGTATTTTTTAGTAGAATTAACCATCTGCTAGTATACTATAAAATTTACTTATGTATTATATATATTATCTATTCTAGTGATATGATTTGGCTCCATTCCCACACAAAATCTCATCTTGAATTATAATCAGATTTATAATCCCCATGTGTTGGGGGAGGGATCTCCAGGAGGTGATTAGATCATGGGGTGGTTCTCCCATTTTGTTCTCATGATAGTGAGTGAGTTCTCATGAGATTTGTTGGTTTTATAAAAAGCTTTTACCCTCTTCACTCTGCACTTTTCCTTCCTGCCACAATGTGCAGAAGGACATGGTTTGCTTCCCCTTCTGGCATGATTGTAAGTATTCTGAGGCCTCCCCAGACCTGCAGAATTCTGAGTCAATTAAGCCTCTTTCCTTTATATATTAACCAGCATCTAGCAGCAATTTATAGCAATGTGAGAACGGACCAATACAACAAGTGAACAGGTATTTTTGCTTATTGTCCATTGTTGAAACCACTTATTTATTTTTACATTGACTATTGTCTATCTTCTATGGTTTGTTACCTCCAACAATAAGGTAATCAAGGGTCAAAACTTTTTGTTTATTCAGTAAAATGCTCTCAGTGAATTGGGCATTGGGTGGCACAGAGTATTTAATGTATCTATTAATTTTGTATATAAATGAATAAATTTTCTAAATTTTGCTAATAATGTTAATAGAAGACCTAAAAAGTATAATCAGTAAATTAGTTGCATTTTGAAGAAAAAAAAGTTAATCTATGTAACAAATTATTGTAAAAATTCTCAGGATATACACTTGAGTAATAATCACTGTAACATTTACCTATTTAAAAAGAATGAAATTTAACAGTGAAGGCACCTGAGTCTGGAATTTGTTTCCCCTAAGAAGGTATTAAATTAAAATTCAGTATCTTTAATAAATCTAAAGATATGAAGAAATTTTATTTATTCTAGAGTAATTGTAAAGATTATTTTGCTAACCATACAATTTATTCAACCATTATCAAATTTATTGGCATAAAGTTTTTATAATTTAAGTTATTATCATTTTGATATTTGTAGTATCTTTACAACACCCACCATCTTCCCAACCTTGCCCACTTTATTTCCTGAAAGTGGTTGCTGACAGATTTCTGTCTTTGTATCAAACAGAATGGTTTGTAGTGGATATTTTTGCATTCTTTCTTATAGTAGGAGGAACCATTTGGTATATCACTATATTAACTATTTTTATATGTGTTTATTACTTTTGAAATAATTTGTTTCTCTTGCCTACTTTTCTGTAAGTCTTTATTATGAATATGTGTAAAATGTCATCAAATGCTTTTCTACTTTTAATAAAATAATCCTATACAAATTTTTTAAATCAAAATGCAGGTCTGTAGTTTTCTGTTAATCTCTACCTATTTTTTTCCTTTAAGGGTAATCTGTACCTCATATAATGTACTGTTATTGTTGCTTCCTCTTTTATTTCTGAAAGACTTTGCATAGAATTGTTACTATTTATTCTTTAAACATTGTGAGAATACAAGAGTGAAACCTTCCTGACCTGGAATTATTTTGTGTGTGAGTTTCAAATTATAGATTTAATGTATTTAATAGATGCAGGATTATTCATGGTGTCTCTTTATTTTTAAGTGAATTTTGTAACCTCTTTTCTCTCAAGTAATGTGTCTGTTTACCAAACTTTTAAAATGTATTTGCATAAAGTACATTGTGTGCTTACTATCATTTTGTAACCTATAGTATAATTAGTGACAGTCTTTCATTACTGGCTTTAGTATTTAGTATTTTTTCTCTTTTTTTGTTAAGTATAGCTAGAATTTTTTCATTTTTTAATAAATTAGCTTTTTATTTTATTGATATTCCATTTTGGTGTTCTTTCAATTTTTATTGATTTTTGTTCGTATATGTATTTTATTATTTCTTTGTACCTTAGTACATTTCGACTGCAATAGAAAAATACCTTTTTGTTGTGGCTTATAAACAACATAATTTTATAATTTATAATAATATAAACTTATAACTTATAAATTTACTTCTCATAGTTCTGGAGGCTGAGAGGTCTGAAATCAAGGCACTCAAAGATTTGATGTGTGGTGAGGGCCCATTTCCTTGTTCATACATGGTTCCTTCTCTCTGCATCTTCACATAATGGAAAGAGCAAGGTAGCTCTCTGGGGTCTCTTTTGTAAGAAAACTACTCATTTACTATCCTTAATGCAGTACTAATTTTGTACCCTTATAAAAGAGCCCCAGATCTCTACTTTCATGATCTAAGCACCTCCCAAAAGACCCCATCTCCTAATACCATAAGTTTGGGAGTTAGGATTTCTACATAGGAAATTCGAGGAGACACAAACATTCAGACAACAGCATTCTGTTTTGTTTGGGTTTAATTTGCTTTAGGAACTGATTAGATTCTTTTTTCTTTTCTAACATAAACACATGGCCCTATTACATTTATCTAATTCTTTATTTCTAAAAAATGTTTAATTATTATGGATACATAATAGTTGCACATATGTATGGGTTACATATGCATACAAGCATATGACATACAATTATCAAATCAGGATTCTGATATTCATCACCTTAACATGTATAGTTTCTTTGTGTTAATATTGTTTAGTTATCTTAATAAATTGACCCCTTTATAATCAGTGAGTATATTTTCTATCACTGGTAATATATTTTGTTCTGAAATATATTTAGTTTGACATTAATATAGTAACTAGTTTTCTATAAATTTTTGTTTGTACTGCACACACAGATATCTATGTATTTATATTTACAGTAGAATTTTAGTAGACAGAATTAGATTTCTGATTTTTCATTGATGTGTATGAATGATTTACATGTAATGTAATGTGATTATGAATAAGCTTAGGTTTAAATATACCTTCTTGCTATGTTTTCTATTTATCTTATATGCTCCTTGTTCAATTATTTATCCTTTTTTTACATTTTGTAGATTAGTTAAATATGTACTTCATTATTTTATGTTATTTCTAGTATTGGTTTACTAATGTACTTCTTTTTTAGGTTCTACTTTAAGGTTTAAATATAAATACTTCTGTTTTAAGGTTTAAAATATAAATACTTCTACTTTAAGTTTTAAAATTTAAATACTTAACTCATCACAGCCTATTTTCAAATAACAGTATATCACTTGATATGCAGTATAATACATTGCCAGTTTTTTTCTGCAGACACACATATACATCTCATAAAATTTTACTTCTGCCTTAGGAATCTTTCTTATAAATGACAATGGAAGATGGCTGACAATGAAATTCTTTAGATTTTGTTCAGTGCTGAGACAACGTTGAGATGAGCAAATTACCTCTGGTGAAAAACTTAATGAGGCATTCTCTCGGGTCACACAAGGCACAAGTCTTGCACTCTCAATCTCAAATATATAACTCTGAAAGTGAATAGCTCTTTAGGTTTTGGGACCTAGTTGTGTCATTTACTTTACCCTAGTTCCAAACCTATTTTTAATTTTCTAAAAATAAACGAGCCCTATTTTACTTTAGTGCTTAAAATTTTCTACTTGTTATAAAAATGTAGATAAAGCTGTTTTTTATTATTTAATTATTTATGATTGCTCCATTGTCTCCAAGCTTTCATAGTTTCTGAAGAAAATTGCCCATATTTTTGTGTGTGTGTGTGTATTTCTTTTGATGTGGATTATTTTTTCATCTCTGATGCCTTTTAAGATTTTTCTCTTTATCACTGATTTTCAGAAATTAGACAATAGTCTAATTTACCTTGCCATTTTGTCTTTATTTGTGATTCTAATAACATTTTGGCAATCGTTTCTTTGAATTTTTGGTTTTGTTCTTCCCTACCACATACTCACACACATACATCCACTCAGTGTTCTTCTGGGACTCCATCTCTTCTTGTATTATGCTGCTTGATATTGTCCAACACAGTGTGGTTGTTTTTTCAAATGTGTCTATGTTTTCTGTTTTGGATAGTTTATATTGTTATGTTATCAAAATCACTGGTATTTTTTCTACAATGGTTAAAGTGCTGTTAAATTTATTCATACATTTTTAATCTAATATACTTATTTTTTCTGTTTTAGGAGTCTGCTTGTTTTTATTTCTTCCATTTTTATTTTCTCATAATATACATATTTTCCCACCTTATTTGAAAAAATAAAGCATATTTTCAACACCTGAATTAACATGTTTCAACACTAATTATTATGTTCATCAAAACCAGATATTGTGAATTCTATATTGTTATGTGATGGATTTTGTTGAATTCCTTTTGTATATTTGTATTTTGTTCTCAAACACAGTTAAATTATTTGGAATCAGTTTGATGCTTTTAGAGATTGCTATAAAATTTTCTTAGAGAAGATGTAGAGTTGCTTTAGGTTTAGGAATGAGTGAGTTCCATCACAAAAGCAGGATTCTTCCAAAGATTCTGCCTAATAGCTCATATATTACCCTGTCTTCTACTTTGGTTTGTGGCAACAATAATATTTGCAGAGCTTTCTGAGCTTTGAGAATTGTTCTTCAAACCCTTTGTGTTGGCATTTTACCTCAGGCTTCAGTTATTTTCTCTCATGTATTCACAGTTTAGTATTCAATGAAGGACTCAATAACTTCCTAGGAAGGTCTGCAGACACACGGTCACTTGTATTCATTAGCATGGGCTGCTATAACAAAATGCCATAGACTGAGCAGCTTATAAACCACAGAGATGTATTTCTCAGTCTAACCTCACATGGTGGAAGAGGGAGGGGTCTCTCTGGCACGTTTCATAAGGGCTCCACTCCCATGATCCAGTCACCTACCAAATTGCCCATTTTTTAATATTATCACCTTGGTGGTGAGAATTTTAATATACAAATTTGGGGAGGTCAATTAGACCAGAGCATAATTCTTGGCAGATAAAAGAAGCTATAAGAAAGCTGGTGTGATCAGACCAGAATGAGCCAGAGGGAAGTTTTAAGATACAATAAAATATTAGGCTAGACTATTAAAGTACTTTGTCATTAGAAATTATATCTTTCAGATGAAATCTACCCAATCCTTGCTTGTACATCTTGCTAAAGTTTTAACTTTTCCATTGATTTCATTATATTTGTCATGTCTTTCCTATCAATTTAATTTTCAATTATCTTCACTTCTTATACATACTGCTATATATTATTTAATCATTCTGCCTTAAATTATTTTGTGTACAGTTATAATACTTCAGCCTAGTTTACTAGGAACTCATTACAGTTGTTCCTCTGTATTTGTGGGGTACTGGTTCTAGGAATCCTCAGACACAAAAATCTACAGATGCTCAAGACCCTTCCATAAAATGATGTATAATAGTATTTTATACACCTACATCCACACTGTCACATACTTTAAATCATCTCTAGATTTCTTATGATACCAAGTACAATGTAAATGTTATGTAGGTAGTTATAGTGTGTTCTTTAGGGGATAATGACAAGGCAGAATTCCATATGTGTTCACTTTTTCATAAATGTTTTTCCAAATATTTCTGATCCATGGGTGGTTGAATCCACACATGCAGAACCTATGGATATGGAGGGTCCACTGTACTTTTTTCTATCCTCCTAACTACATATTGGTTTCTATTTTTGTCTTTATTAAATCTTAAATTGTAGTCATACTACAAATTCGATCTTTTCTATTGTTTCATTTTTTTCTATTTCTTGAACAGTATTCTGTTTCTGTTTCAATGCATTAGTATCCACTTATTTATGTTTACCAAAATATTATACAGTCAAATAATTCAGGAAGACTTTGAAAATTTAAAGTCAACAGATTTGTATTAGCCTCAATTATATCATCTGTAATAAATCAGATTATCCTGTCATTAGGATTAAATATTAAAATCAATTTAAGACATCTTAAAAAATATTTGAGATATTATGTATACTTAATATGGATATTTGTTTTCTTTCCTTCATTTTCTGATTTATTTTAGCCTTTTCATTTGTATCGTTTTATGTACCTTACAGTTCCATAAACTCCTTAGTATCTGGAAACTTGTCTTCTTATTTTAATGTGCCATTCATCTCCTTAGCACAATTTCTTACACATATATGTTCTACAAATGTTTATTAAATGAATTAGTGTCAACTACATGCATGCTTTATTCATTAAGCTGTCAAAGGATTGATCTGCTTTACAGCTTTGTCAAACTATAGAACTTTAATTCTTTTGCCATATTTTAAAAATAATACATGTTTAGGTAATAATAAAAATAATCATACTCATAAAATAACAGATTGTAAAAGCATTGCAGGCTAACCACATACATTTTGGAAAAGAAACTGAAATTAATTCTTAAATTCTTTCAAATTCTTCATCTTATTTACTCTTTTTGTAAAGTAAATGTTTATCTTGTATTTTAGTTTTAAGCTCTTAGAATCTTCAACAATATAGTTTTTTGTACATAAAATATTTAAATCAACTTAATCTATGTACATGTTATAAACTAAGTTCAAGTAAAATTACATAAAATGCAACAATGCATTTTATTTTTCTATTCATATTTTTCTAATAAATCTTGTAAGTTTAAGTAATTATTTTAGTTAACGCTATGAAATTCTACCTAGGCAGGTTAGGTGTTAATTTCCCAATTTGTATGCAAACTGAACAATTTTCTCTGGGCTCTTCATCATTTCATCTTTCCACTTAACTTTCTCCATTTTAACCAAATAATATTTATTGTATTTTGCCCCATTTAAACTAATGAATAAAAATTTCCCTCAGTGTAAACTCTATTTTGATGTTTCAAATAGAATATTTTATTCCCTGTGTGTTTTGAGTAGTAGCACCTTTAATGTTTTATCTATTTATATTTGTACAAGGCATATTACACATCTGAAATGAACACAGTACTAATTAGCATAAAGTCAATGTTAGCCTTAGACTTTACAGGTAAGTCTACAGAATACAGAAAGAAAAAATATAATGTCAAATGTACTTCTTAAACAGTTGTATCAGTGGAAAAACCGATGATGCATTCATGTTTTCCTCAATATTTAGTGAGGAGAGCAAAAATGAGTAATAAGAAGGCAAGAAAAAATATCCACTGCATCACTGTAACAGGCACTAGATGATGAGGTCATAGAATGTATTCATCTTTATTTATTCAGAAATTAGCTCCATACCTAGCACATAAACACTCCCATCTCAGGTTTCAGTTCGCTTGTGCTTCTGTAACAAAATAGCTGAGACTGATAAGAACAGAAACTTGTTTCTCACAGTCCAGGAGGCTGAAAAGTTCAAAACCATGGTTCTGGCAGGTTTGGCACCAAGTGAGGTCCCAGTTTCTGCTTCTAAAATGGTAACTTGAATGCTGTGTCCTTACATTAGCTAGTTCCCTTCAGCCCTTTTGTAATGCACTAATCCCATCTATGAGTACAGAGTCCTCATGGCCTAATTACTCCTAAAGGCCTGACTTCCTAATACTGCTGCATTGAGGATTAAGTTTCAAAATGGCTTTTAGAGGGGAGACAAACATTTAAGCTAAAGTATAATAATCCATAATTTTTGAATGAATGAACAAAAAGTCACTTGCATTTAAATGTGAAAAGGTAGATACTTTCGGTGTCAGTTATTTTCTGTACAATTGCAATTATTCCTCATAAAAATTCAGAGCAATCAGTTGGCTTTCAATTAAATTTACACATTAGTTATAAACATTTTAAATGTTAACTCTGTTTCTACCCTTCATGATATTTAATATGTATATTAATTTTACAAGAATTACTTAAATATTTTTCTTCCAATTTTCTAATTCTCTTTCCCTTGTTGAAATGAGCAAACACACAAAATATCAAGTGACAGACAATGCATTGCTAATGTCTTACTTTGGTAAGATACTTTCATTAGTATTTCGAATAGAACTGAGATTTTTATTTTTATATATTTGTTAACCAAACCTGACTCATATTACAGATGATCTAAAGTGTTAATGTAATACAAAACCATTGTATTTCTTGGCACAAAGAAAAAACGTGGGTCATGTCAAACACCTGCCATGACAGTAAAATCATGTCACAAATAGATAAGCTAATTATGTTGAAAAATGATTATGCACACACTATGTAAAGCATTGTCCTTTTCCTTTGTTGGAGGGCATTTATTCATAGACATCATGTGTACTTTCTTCCCAAAGGGTAAGGTTGACCTAGAACCCTATGGATGACCTTTTATAGTTAAGCTTGCCAACTACTTGTCAGAAATGATTAGTGAGAAATGTAGGAAAGAAAATTTCCCCTGTTGATAACAGGGGGCAAATAGAAGATGCCCTGAAGTTGTCATAAGGAATCACATTTTTTTCAATAAGAATATTTTTTATTTGATAATATCTAATATCACAGATCAACCTTTATTTATACATATTCTAGACATGTGTTGAACTTGACAGATTTCGGTAATAGAAAATTCTGTGGCAACTCACAAAAGAGTATGTGTGCATTGTAATCATTTTTATTATAAATAATAACTGTGTCTTTTCTTGATAAAATGAAGATATAATAAGTCATGATTTCCCCTCAATCATATCTTTTAGAAACTGAGTTTATGTTTCTTTGGATTTATAATAATCCCAAACTCACATTTTATGTTAAAATACTCATTAAAATGTGATAATTTATTACAACTTTATTTTGGATTATATTCTGAATGTCTTACAACATGAAAGCTAAAGAATGCTATACATTTTTTGAAACAGATTTACATAAGCCTCACAGTCTGTATTATGAAATTATTAATGTTAGAGTGACATTTTGAT
The DNA here is from genome assembly GCF_028858775.2 of Pan troglodytes. Lineage (NCBI taxonomy): Eukaryota > Metazoa > Chordata > Mammalia > Primates > Hominidae > Pan > Pan troglodytes. Next base: position 15,153,598 of record NC_072412.2, on the reverse strand, counting down.
CTACTAGATTCATAAAATTAGTGAGAATTCTTCAGCTATTATTTTGAATCCTCTCTTTATATCTCTTAATAATACAGATAACACAGATTTGAGCTACAGGAAAATGTAATATGCATTGTGTTTGAACAAAGTGTGTTATAATTTTGGATGTACATCAGCCTATACTGTATCCCTATGTTGTGTAAGACGAATATCCTAGATCATATTGGATTATTACAGTTAATAATATTTTACATTAAACATCAAAAAATAATATGGCATTCATTTATAACCCAGAAAAAGGAGTAACTCCCAGGAGAAATTTAGTTTTCATTGCTCCTTATGCTAACAACTTTAAAGTTCAAATGCTAACTTTCTATCTCCATTTTATTTAGAATGTATAATAAATCTTTCATGAAAAAAGATGAATTTCTATTTTTTTTTTTTTTTTTTGAGATGGAGTCTCTCTCTGTTACCCAGGCTGGAGTCCTGTGGCGCGATCTCGGCTCACTGCAAGCTCCACCTCGTGGGTTAACACCATTCTCCTGCCTCAGCCTCCCAAGTAGCTGGGACTACAGGCACCTGACACCATGCCTGGCTAATTTTTTTTGTATTTTTAGTAGAGGCGGGGTTTCACCGTGTTAGCCAGGATAGTCTCAATTTCCTGACCTCGTGATTTGCCCGCCTTGGCCTCCCAAAGTGCTGGGATTACAGGCGTGAGCCACCACGCCCGGCCTCTATTTTTGAAAGTTACCTTTTGTCATTTTTTCATCTGCAGTAGTGTGGATTAGAAACCTGGCTCAGTCCTACCACTAAAATAATTCTTAAAAGTTGGATGAAACATTAAAAAAATCTTGCTTTAGTGTCACAATGATCAGGCAAGAAGACAACAATTTTATGAAAATTAAGGTTTTACGTTGAGAGCATTCTCTGGTCCTGATAAGGATGAGGCCATGTTTCTTGGGGCTGTAAAAAGCAGGGGACCAGAGACAAAGCTCAAAGTCCAGCCAAATTGGAAGTGCAGTAAGAGAAACCTCTTACACTATTGGTGGGAGTGTAAATTAGTTCAACCATTGTGGAAGACAGTATGGTGATTCCTCAAGGATCTAGAACTAGAAATACCATTTGAGCCAGCAATCTTATTACTGGGTATATACTCAAAGGATTATAAATTATTCTACTCTAAAGACACAGGCACACATATGTTTATTGCAGCACTATTTACAATAGCAAAGACTTGGAACCAACCCAAATGTCCATCAATGATAGACTGGATAAAGAAAATGTGGCACATATACACCATGGAATACTATGCAGCCATAAAAAAGGATGAGTTTGTGTCCTTTGCAGGGACGTGGATGAAGCTGGAAGCCATCACTCTCAGCGGACTAACACAGGAACAGAAAACCAAACACCACCTGTTTTCATAAGTGGGAGCTGGACAATGAGAACACATGGTCACAGGGAGAGGATCATCAGGGAGGGGCTGTAGGGGGTGGGGGCCTAGGGGAAGGATAACATTAGGAGAAATACCTAATGTAGGTGACGAGTTGAAGGGTGAAGCAAACCACCATGGCACATGTATACCTATGTAACAAAACTGCAGGTTCTGCACATGGACACAGGGAGAGGAACATTACACACAGGGACCTGTTGGGGGTGGAGGGCAAGGGGAGAGAGAGCATTAAGACAAATACCTGCATGTGGGGCTTAATACCTAGATGATGGGTTGATAGGTGCAGCAAACAACCATGGCACATGTGTACCTATGTAACAAACCTGTACGTTCTGCACATGTATTCCAGGACGTGAAGTGAAATATAAAAAAAAAAAAGAATGCCCTTTTCTGGGGTTCTCACTAATATGACCTGTGTAACTTGAAAATCCTCAAGCCAGAGATTTAAAGTGATCTCATTCTGTTTATAACCCTGGGCCCTTGGTACAAACAAATTCATATAATCCTTTTGGGAACCCTATTTCAATTCTATCCTAAAATTATTTGCATAAATATACTTCCATTAGTTAGGAATTGACAGTAAAACAAAACAAAACACACAGAGAAAGATGGTGCATGAAAAGAATATAGGAGGAAAACAGGGAGATAAAAGAATCACATGAAGAAAGACTCCAGATACTGGAATTATAAGAATGTATAACAAACAAGTTTGAATTAAGTAAGAATTAAAATGAATGATTTAAAAGTTTAATTCAAACAATAGTAAACACACAACTGACACATTCATAATATATTAGAGATAGCTAAAGTGAGAATAACCACATAATGTAAAACATAGTTAAATTCACTTTGACTATTAAGAGATGTATAAAAATGAACAATAAAGAGAAAGGATTCAGTGATATGAAAGACAGAATGAAAATGACTATCATATATTAAACTGGAGTCTAATATATTCATTAGTGAGATTTACTGACATCCCTAATGAAAGACATCAAATTCTCAGATTCAGGAGAAATAAGACATTACACTCAAGATACATAAGATGAATTCATTCCTCGGCACGCCTAAGTTTTTATCATAACCTGTACCTTCAATCATCTTCATTCTTCCTGACCTGATCTATTTTTCTCATCGTATTTACCATCTTCAAACATATGGTACACATCCTATTTACTTTGGGTATCTTATATTACAATATAATCTCAAAACAGATTTTGTTGATTTTATTTACAAGATGTAACCAAAGGGCCTAGATTTTCTTCATAGCATAGTATATGTTCAAAATTTATTATGAAATAAATATAAAGTACATTTATGAAAGGTGAAGGAGAATATAAAACAGAGGGAAGATCTTCAGAACTACCACAACAAAATGACACATAACTTAAATGTCAAAATACCAACACTGACTTCTTATCAACAGCAGTAAAAAGTAGGAAAAAATTTGGAAAATATCCTCAATGAGTTTAGACACACTTCTATACATTAGAGGTTTATAAAACACAAAAACTCCTTTTATAAATGAGTCAAAATAATGACATTTTAGACAAAGAATAACAGAAAATTTATCATCCAAAAGCACCTTCCAAAGAAATCTCAAAAGACAAATTTCAAACAAAGGAAAATGATCACAGATAAAAGATTTGGGATAAAAAAATAATAATGAGAAAAATAGAATATATATGGGAGGTATAAAAAAGAAAATAAAATTTACTTCAATACAAAATTGAAATGTGTAAAGACGTTTTGGTGGGGGTCTCCATTGCTCTTCAGCTTTGATTATTTGTTTAAAAAACTCTCAGAACTCAGAGAAGCAATTATACTCATGTTTACAGTTTATTAAAACAAAAGGATGCAGAGTCATATCAACAAAGGAAAAAGATTCTCAGGGCAAAGTCCAGGAGACTCCAGGCACAAACTTACAAGTGTCCATCACAGCAGAATCACATGCAGATACACTTCAATCTCCCAGTAATGCTGCATAAAACCACATGTGAATTCTTGGCAATTAGAGCAGCTTATTTATTCTTTGATGTCCCAGGTTTTTATTGGTGGTTAATCACATAGGCATGTGATGCCCACGTGGCAAAACTTGGCAAATTCAGCTTCCTTTCCATGTTCCCTCTAGAACAAAACCAGGCATTCAGCGTAAATCATATCTTAGAATAAACGTATCTGGTTACATTGATGCCACATGGTTCAAATAAATACAGCATGGCTCAGGGCCTCAGGCATATAAAGTCAGTCATTCACCATAAACCCAAGGCCTCAGATATACAAAAACACTCTTCACGGTAAGACTATTTCCAGAACTCGGAGGCTAGCTAGTCCTAAAAACAAACCTTACCTTTGAATGTGCAGGGTTGAAGAAACCCTGGCCTGCTGAGTTAACACATTCTTGCCTAATCCATATTTATTGTCCCTGGTCTAATCTCTCCTGTAGCAAAACAATCATATTTTTCTGAGCATCTACTTTGAATATGGCATTTATATGACAGTAACAACAGTAATATTAACATGAATATGCCTAGCATTTTATGGACACAGTGTAGGGTAAAGATTGATTTTTAAAAATTACTAATGCATCCTACAAGGCCATTACATACACTTTAATATTTTGTACAAATGAAATTACTCATTCCTCCTCTCAATCTACTTTTATTTTTACTTTTTGATAAATCTGTGCAGAACTATTTAGCATTGAAATTAGATAATGGTTAGCTAAATTCTGTTTTCTCAGGCCATTTATTATTCACCCAGATTACATTCTGAAGAGGCTTTAACTCAATATCTTAATACATTTGATTATCAGTATAAGCATTATATAACTTCTCTACATAAGATAGTTGAATCTTACCAACAATGTTAGTGTAATGTCATATTGCAGTATGATCATGTTACAATTCAGTTTTATTACAGAAAAAGTTATTACAAATGATAGAGCTATTTGTTACAGCTTCTCAACATAATTGGTTCTTGTCTTTTTACCGTACAGTATTATAAATAAGTGTTATTACTACTCAGCATGATTTGATTATTTCTGGGTTTCTAATGGGTTGTGGACTTAGCCAGTCACCCTGTCTCAGTTCACAGGCCCTAATTGACAATGGTCTCTACTATATGCTGTCATACACCAGGATACACTCCCTTCCTATAGACAAGACACAAGAATAAGAATAGTTTATATCTCTGCTACCTGTACTACAGGATGTCTTATCCTTATCTATTCTTGGGGCAATGGCAATAACAATGAATTAATATAAATTATGAGTGACCTCAGAGATGGGGTCCCTAAGATTATATAAATGTGTCCTTCTGCATCTAAGAAGAACCATTGCCCTGTGGTTATTTAGGCCTCCATCTGTGTTAAAGTGATAAAGTGATGCTATTGAGTCATAATACAAGCTCATTACCAGTGTTGGGTCCTAGCATTATCCATCATTAATTGTTGAGTCTACCATACCAAGTTCACTAAAACTTCATCATTTTTTCCAGGTTGAATCCCATCCCTTCCTCTCTCATAGACGAGAATTCCCTCTAATCTATTTATTTTAGTTAATAAATCTTCTTTCCTTAAAAGCCGTTCATGATTAAAAATGAATTCAGCTTTTCTCACAATGCCTAGATCAGCATCTATCTCCCTGAAGGTTTTTTTCTGTTTGTAGGCCAATGCTTAACCCAAGAGGGTTGTTGTCATTGTGTACTAGATTTAACTGGAATGAGGAACCATGTTTTACACTCCAGACTGTTTGGTTCTCAGTATGAGGATAAAAATAAGAAAAAACATAACAACAAACAAACAACAACAACAAAAAAGGGTTCTCTACAATTTTCGAGAAACAGAAGAGGAAGAAATGCTTCTCAATTCATTTTATAAGCAAGCATGACACTTAAACAGAAGAAGACAAAGATGATAAAAAAAAGAAAAGGAAAACAAACAAACAAAACTTTAGACCAATATAACCCAGATGCAAATCTACAAATATACCCTAGATGCAAAATCCTCAACAACTTGAATACGACACTATGTAAAAAAATGACACATGACCAAGCCATGTTTATTCCACAAATGCAAGACAGTTGCAATATTTTTAAAAATCTAATAATATAGTTCATCATATTAATATTCTAAAATAGGAAAATGCATGATCATTTCAAGAAATGCAGGAGAAAAAGACACTATTCAGCAGTTACTTGTGATAAAAATTCAGCAAACCAGAAATAGCAGAAAATTCCTTCATCTTGATAAAGAGCATAAAAAAATTCCATCATATTTAGCTGTGAAACACTGAATGTTTTCCACATGTATGCTCAGGAATAAAGCAAAGATGTTTGCTTTTATCACTCTTTTTCAACATAATACTTAGAGTTCTATCCAGTGTGTAAGGAAAAAAAGGAAGAATAAAATAAATGCAGACTGGAAAGAAATAAGTAAAACTGTTCCTATTTGTAAATAATATGATTATATATGTGGAAATTTATACAGCATTTAGGAGAGAGAAGGAATGTAGAAAAGGGAGAGGAAGGGGGAGGCAAAAACAAAGGGGAAGGAGAAAGTAAAAGAACAGTGGAAGGAGAAGCAGTGTCTCATAAAATTAAGAAGGATTTAGCAAGATTAGGACAAAAGGTAAAAACAGGTTTCCTGATATTTTTAATTGCATTTCAATAGCTTTCCAAACATAAATATTTCTCAGGCAGTTGAATGCTTTGGTCAATTTTGAGAGTGATGGAAGGCTGTTTTAATGAATTTCTAGTGGCCTTTTGTGTAGAGGATTTGCTGGTTTTTCAAGTGACCATAGTCCACATTGATGGGTTGATTGAATATGGAAACCATCTTGAGCTCCCAAGATAAACGCCAATTAGTAATGATATATTTTACAAACACACGTGCATGCACACACATACACACACAGACATGAGAGGATTTAATTGGATAATATTTTGCTGAAGTTTTTGAAATCTAAATTCATCATCTAAATACATATTTGTCTACAGGACATTTTCTTGTAATGTCTTTTTTATGGTTTTGGTATGGGGATAATGGTAGACTCATAAAACATGTTGAAAAGTGTTTCCTCTTATTATTTTGAAATACGTCCCATCAATACCTAATTTATTGAGGGTTTTTAGCATGAAGGGTTGTTGAATTTTGTCAAAGGCTTTTTCTGCATCTATTGAGATAATCATGTGGTTTTTGTCTTTGGCTCTGTTTATATGCTGGATTACATTTATTGATTTGCGTATATTGAACCAGCCTTGCATCCCAGGGATGAAGCCCATTTGATCATGGTGAATAAGCTTTCTGATGTGCTGCTGGATTTGTTTTGCCAGTATTTTATTGAGGATTTTTGCATCAATGTTCATCAAGGATATTGGTCTAAAATTCTCTTTTTTTGTTGTGTCTCTGCCTGGCTTTGGTATCAGAATGATGCCGGCCTCGTAAAAAGAGTTAGGGAGGATTCCCTCTTTTTCTATTGATTGGAATAGTTTCAGAAGGAATGGTACCAGTTCCTCCTTGTACCAAATGCTCATCATCACTGGCCATCAGAGAAATGCAAATCAAAACCACAATGAGATACCATCTCACACCAGTTAGAATGGCAATCATTAAAAAGTCAGGAAACAACAGGTGCTGGGGAGGATGTGGAGAAATAGGAACACTTTTACACTGTTGGTGGGACTGTAAACTAGTTCAACCATTGTGGAAGTCAGTGTGGCGATTCCTCAGGGATCTAGAACTGGAAATGCCATTTGACCCAGCCATCCCATTACTGGGTATATACCCAAAGGACTATAAATCATGCTGCTATAAAGACACATGCACACGTATGTTTATTGCGGCATTATTCACAATAGCAAAGACTTGGAACCAACCCAAATGTCCAACAATGATAGACTGGATTAAGAAAATGCGGCACATATACACGATGGAATACTATGCAGCCATAAAAAATGATGAGTTCATGTCCTTTGTAGGGACATGGATGAAATTGGAAATCATCATTCTCAGTAAACTATCGCAAGAACAAAAAACCAAACACCGCATATTCTCACTCATAGGTGGGAATTGAACAATGAGATCACATGGACACAGGATCACATGGACACAGGGGACTGTTGGGTGGGGGGAGGGGGGAGGGATAGCGTTGGGAGATATACCTAATGCTAGATGACGAGTTAGTGGGTGCAGTGCACCAGCATGGCACATGTATACATATGTAACTAACCTGCACAATGTGCGCATGTACCCTAAAACTTAAAGTATAATAAAAAAAATACAAAGCAACCTCTTATTAAAAAAAAAGTGTTTCCTCTTTTTTATTTCTTAAACTTTTGTGTAATGTATAAATTATATCTCCTTAAATATTAGTAAAATTTGTCAGTTCGTTTATCTAGGTGGGTATTAATAAATTTAAAACATATATATAGGGATGTGCATGTTATTGCTTTCTTTTTGAGTTTGCCTTAGTTTGTATCTTTTGAGGGATTTATACACTTAATCTAAATTAACTAATTTACATTTATAAATTTCATCATGGGATTCATTTAGTTATCCTTAAACTGTTGTAGGACAATGGAAATGTTACTTCTATCATTCTTTTTTTGTTGTTGTTTATTTGTTTTGAGACAGAGTCCCGTTCTGTCACCCGGGCTTGAGTGCAGTGGCCTGATCTCTACTCACTGCAAATTCCACCTCTCAGCTTCAAGCAATTCTTGTGCCTCAGCCTCCCGAGTAGCTGGGAATGCAGGCATGCGCCATCACGCTCGGCTAATTTTTGTATTTTTAGTAGAGACAGGGTTTCACTATGTTGGCCAGGCTGGTCTGGAACTCCTGACCTCAAACGATCCGCCTGCCTTGGCCTCCCAACGTGCTGGGATTACAGGCATGAGCCACCACCCCCAGCCACTTCTATCATTCTTAAAATTTGTAAATTATTTATTTCCTATTGTTTTCTCCTTAGTCTGGCCAGAGATTTAACAATTTTATTGATCCCTTCAAAGATCTAAATTTAGTTTAATTTACTTAGCTATATAATTTTTCTCTGTTTAATGTTGTTTATTTCTTCATTAACCTTTATTATTTTCTTCTTTCTGATTGCTTCAGAATTAATTTGTTCTCATTTTTATAATAACAAGTTGGAAGCATTCATCATAATTTCAAGGTAATTTTTCTTTTCTAATGCAAGCTCTTAATGGGATAGATTTTTCCCTAAACACAGAAATTTCCACATTTTGATATGCTATACTTTTATAAATTTCTCCTACTTTTGGCTAGGTTCATGTTTAAATATACATATGTGCAAGAATATTTTCCCTTGATTTATATGGATTTAGAGGTTAAAAAAAGGCAAAAAAATTATTTTGGAAATTTCTAGGAGACTTAGTTCACCATAATTGTTACATATTTGTGCATATGTTGCAAGTAATGTATTGAGAAAAGTATTTATATCTGTATACACATTTGGTCCTTAATGATGAAATTAATGCACAGTTGTCTAACTATAATAATTTCCTTATAATCACACTGGTTTTCCTTCGGTGCCACAAGATGATGAATCTCACTTTAGTGTGACCAAGCAAAATGAGGTACAAAAACAGTCCAATCAATGTGAAAATATCTCAAATTCATATGAATTTTAAAAATATTTTATATGTAAATTAAATTAGAAATTAAATATATATAATATATTTTATTTCAGAAATATTTGCTTGCCTTTTGGAACTCAAAGTTCAAAACCTTCTATTGTCATCTTTAAATAACTAATTTTTAAGTTAATTTCTACTTGGTTCCATGAAAATACTACCACACAATGTGGAGATAAAGAAAACATTTACAGAAAAATTGTCCATATGGACACATTTTAAACAGATGATCTAATTAGCATAATAGCCACCAAACTGGTAAATAAACAGTTTTGTTGATTTGCTGCTTAATCAGCATCTATTCAGAATTCTGTAATATTGTTTAGCAAAACCATTTATTTCCATCCATAAATGTATTTGATAAATTTATGCCCAGTAAACTTCCAGGTAAACCATCGAAATATTAACTGTTTTCTACAAGTGATGGTCTTTTTTTTAAGCTGCTTTCTATAGTGAATTGATGAGAGTGAATGAAGATTAAAATGCTTATTCTGTAATAAAAGCCAATGCCAGCATGCTGATATATAATCTCTATAGATCAAAAAATATTCATGCCTTATTCTCAGATTTTTAATAGTGGCTCTAAGCAGTCTTAAAAATTTATTATTTAGACACCCTATCCTATATTTTAAAAATATTTTCTTAGTATACTGTGGATGTTATACAAGTCATATAATGGATAGAGAATTTCTTACATAAATTTACAATATAATTTTTTTAAATAAAACTTTTGTGAAATTATTTTCAAATGTTATAAATGTTAATGAGTTTTGTTATATTGGTTCCAATATTTCTCATATATGGAAAATGTCACTTTCCCTGGGAATTAATATTTGGAGCTGGTGTTTAAGAAAAACCATGTTTGATGTTGGAAAATGCTATGTCCGGTATAACTATAGATGTTTGGAAAGCAGCTCAGTTATGCTAAAGATAAAGAAAGGAGAGAAAAATGACAGAAGGGGAGGTTTGAACAAAACAAAATAATACCTGAAAATGTTGAATGGATATGTAATATTTGTGAATGTTTATGTTCTCTATTTCACCATTATTTAAACATTTATATTTTCAAAGGGAGACAATAATTATATTTTGAAATCATTTTATTTTTTTATAGAGTGCTGTATTTTTTCTTTTCAATTTCAATTTGGTGAGCAAACAAAATCAGTCAGAATATTATACATAATTAGGTTTCCTTTTTGAGATTTGTTGAAACTCTTTATCCTTTATGTATGTATTTCAAGTAGTATAATAAAAAAGAAATATAAAATGATTAGATATACATAAAAGTATTGTAGATTATGTTTTTCATATTTTCTTTCTTGTAATGTATTTTGCAGATATAGCCAATCCAGATTATGATTTCACAAACTAAGATGATTCTCAGTAGGGAAGCTTTACTGCATGTCATTTTCATCAAAGGGAGCTTAGTTTATTTGCCTGTCTGAATATTGACATTATATTACTAATTTACACATTGGGGAAAGGGTCAAGAGAACTCCAAATTTTTGTTGACTTGATATTAACCTGAAAGGGGAATGTTAATAACTGACAAAATATATCCACGGTAGTTAGACATCAAGTTGTGTTTATTTTTTAATCTACTGCATATTATTGAATTATTTATATAGATAGATGATAGATAGATAGATAGATAGATAGATAGATAGATTTATTAGATGTACAGGAAATAGAATTCACTGGTGGGCATGCGTAAAGAGGGGGCAGCTCTTTTCTAATGCAGGGCTAGCTGCTTGTCCAGGGGCCCATGATTCCAGGGCTATATTTGGCCCCACAGCCATCCAGGATGAGTTGTTTCTCAGCCACCAAGTCTTAAAATGTATATGCATTAAACTTAGTAAAATCGCACTTCTTTGAGATGTGGCTTTTTGGGCATTCACTGAACTTGAATTTGGCCCTAAATAAGGCCTCAATCACATGCTCCAGGGTTTGCAGCTTGGTATGGATGAACATGGCCAATGTGAACTCTGACCTCTGGGTCCTGAGGCTTTCCAAAGACATACTACATCCGGTCTTAAACCTAGACTAGGGAAAGCACTAGATCCAAGACATAAATGTCCAATGGCAAAGGCTGTTGTACACAAGGAACAGGCTGCTGTACACTACCTAGGATGCTGCTGTTTGCAGCCCTTGCACACCAGGCCCCATGTGGCTTAATTGATTGTAGAAATTATTTTATATGTTAAGTTTTTGGGGATTCGTATCTTTTATTCAAGATAGCTAAATGTAATTTATATTAGACCATATACAGTAAGTTGTAAATTATAGAAGTTGTGCTTATCAAAATCATATTCAGTGGGCAATATGGCCTTTAATATAATGAAGTTTACTGATAAAAATTAAAATAAAATAATGTGGTTTTGTAGTGCTCTTGTATGTCAACTAAAACAAATTAGCAAAACCTATTGAAACCCATAATCATTTAGACTATATACTTACACTTTGGGAGGCCAAGCTGGGCAGATCACCTGAGGTCAGGAGTTCAAGACGAGCCTGGCCAACATAATGACATCCCATCTTTACTAAAAACACAAAAATTAAACAGGCGTGGTGGTGCATGCCTGTAATTTCAGCTACTCAGGAGGCTGAGGCAGGGAGAACTGCTTGAACTTGGGAAGGGGAGGTTACAGTGAGCCAAGACTGGGCCACTGAACTCCAACCTGGGCGACAGAGGGAGACTCCATCTCAAAAACAAACAAACAAACAAACAAAAACACAACAAAAAAACTATCTACTTAAATACCATTCTATTAAAATAAATATTTTTCTGTGATCTTAGGTTTGTTTTGTCTCAATAATATAAATAGTGTATTGGTTGTCTCAAAGTGTTAAATGGAAGCATATTTTATGGCATTGCTGAAATATCTACCAACTTTTCTTACTGTAAGTTATGCAATGGTGCATTGATTAATGCATTGGAACTTGTTAAGCAGTTTGCATGTCTGAAAAACCAAGGTTCAGAGGTATGTAGGTTAAATCCGGCAATCAAATATCAGAGATATTTCAGAATATTATTTTTGTATACCAGAAAACACTTTTCAAAAAAAAAAGTAAGGTCATTAGGAAGGCATTGTAAGGTTAATCTTTTCCAGCAAAGCTATTACATTTATTTTTCTGGCGTTCTTTAGTTATAAAAAGTAGAATGTAGTTATAGGATCTAGTCAGCGTTAAATTGATTGAAAAAATGAAAAACACTGTTTCATTTTTAAATAGATTAACAATTATTAAGCAAGTTGTTTATGTTGTCCCACTGATATACTAGAATGTGCTACATTCTTTTGGGCATCTTTTAGACCATAGGGCTAAAATTTTGAGAATGACAGAGAGACAATTAGGAGCTCAGCACAAAGCAAAATGTTATGAATCAGGAAAATAAATAGAACAGAGATCAAAATTAGATAGATGCAGAATTGGAATGATACTGAAAACAAGAGATGGAACTGCAGAAAATACTATGGCAGATCATTCATTCCTTTGAATGGTGAAAGTAGTTAATACAATGGCTAACAATTGAAATGAAAAACCAGACCCAGATGAAAAAATGCAAACCAGTAAACTTACCTAGTCCTATTATTTTACTCAATTGTAGGAAATACATGAAAAGAAAGTTGTTCATTATGAATCCTTTTTTCGAACATGGGCAGAAGGCACCACTAAACCTTTCTCATTTTTTTACTCAAATGTTTGTGTTTTCTCATAGAACTTATAATTTTAATTTATTTTTCAATATATGTTTCCCACACAGTCTAGTTGGATTCATAGTTGCAATGTTTCATGTGGTATATTTGCTCCCTATGGAATAGAACATAACATTAATCTTTAGATGTGTCATTAGAGAGATTTGTATATATCCACATAAATCTACAGTTGCAACTAGAAAAATTATCCTGTGAAAATTTTGTGATATGAATGTCTTTCAACTTTTTAAAAAGTAAAGAGAAAGTGATGAACAAATATGAGTTGGAAATCAGAATGAACAAATCATGAAAATATAGTGTACCCCTTCAAAAATTTTGAAAATTAAGAGAAATCGGTAGAACAGCTGTATTATCATTTACAAAAATGTTTCTCTACCTATAGAACAAACAATTACTTTGTCTTCTAATTTCCAAATAACTTACAGAACATTTATTTCCTACTGTCACTGGAATGGCAGGCTGGCAGGCTGAGTTGGTAGCCCAATTGGTTCCTCACATCAAAAGATTCCCTTTATTATTTCCTTATTTTCTCTTTAATTCTGGCACTCCTTCATGATTGAACTTACAGATGTTCTTTTGTCTGCTAATTTTCGAGTAAGCCTGTGCTCTCTATAACTTTCAGTCTCAATATCCTTCTACCATCAGCCTTTTGTCTAAACATTCTTATTCTGGTTTGTTTCCCTGAACTCTTGACATCAATCTCTGTTCCTTCAATATTCTGTTTCTTCTACTGGAAGCACTCTTTCCCAGATTTCACCCACTTTACTCTTCTCAATCTCTGTGTCTGAGTTAAATGATTCCTTAGGTTTCTATGTAGGATTGTCTGTCCATCTGTAATTTTTCTATATCTCTCATGTTAACATACTTACATCCTTTACTGAAAAATGTCTCCTTTAAAAAAAAATCAATGTGTTTGTTTACTTTCTTAAAATGCCCTCTAAACTGCAAGGTCAAAGAAGGTAAGTATGATATTTGGATATTAATATCTACCACTTAATACAGAAATGATTCTAGCACTTGTATAGGCAGTATAAGACATAATTTTAGAACTCTAAAATAAAAACTCATAAACTGAAGTTAAATATCCATTTCCCACTGCTATCTCCTTTTCCTTTTAACACATTGATATCATTTGGATCTGTGCCCCCACCCAAATCTCATGTCAAATTGTAAGTCCCACTGTTGGAGGTGGGGCCTGTTGGGAGGCAATTGGATCATCGGGCGGTTTCTCTTAAATGGTTTAGCACCATCTCCTTGGTGCTGTTCTTGTGACAGTGAGTGAGTTATTGTGAGTCTGGTTGGTAAAAGTGTATAGCACCTCCCCACCTCTCACTCTTCTTCCTGCTTCCAGCCATGTGAAGTGCTGGCTCCCCCTTCACCTTCTGCCATGATTGTAAGCTTACTGAGGCCCCTGCAGAAGCCCAGCAGATGCATCATGCTTTCTGTATAACGTGCAGAACAATGAGCCAATTAAACTGCTTTTCTTTATAAATTACCCAGTCTCAGGTATTTCTTTAGAGCAATGTAAGAAAGGACTAATATAGAAAATTGGTAGAGGAATATGATATTGTTGTAAACATACCAGAAAATGTGAAAGTGGCTTTGAAACTGGATAGTGGGCAGAGATTGGAAGGGTTTGGAGAGATCAGAAGAAGACAGGAATATGAGGGCAAGTTTTGAACTTACTAGAGTCTTGTTACATTGTTGTGACCAAGCTACTGATAGAGACACATAATGAAGTCCAGGCTGAGGAGGTCTCAGATGGAGATAAGGAACTTAATGGGAACTGGAGCAAAGGTCACTTTAGTTAGGCATTAGCAAAAAGGTTGGCTGCACTGTGCGCCTGCCCTAGGGATCTGTGGAATTTTGAACTTGAGAGTATCTCAAGTTCTGGTGGGTATCTGGTGGAAAAAATTTCTAAGCAGCAAAGCATTCAGGAGGTAATCTCACTACTTCTAACAAACTATTTTGATGTGTGTGAGCAAAGAAATGACCTCAAACTGAAACTTATATTTAGAAGGGAAGCAGAGTGTAGAAACTTGAAAAATTGGCAGCCTGGCCATGTATTAGAACAAAAAGCCCATTTTCAGGAGAGAAATTCAAGCAAGCTGCAGGAACTTGCTTAACTAAAAGGAAGGCACATGCTGATAGCCAAGAAAATGAGGGATACCCTCCAGGGCATTTCAGAGACCTTTGTGGCAGCTCCTCCCATCACAGGCTCAGAGGACAACGAAGGAAGAATGGGACACTACTACATGCATCTCATCTGTTGCAGCTCTAGCCATGGCTCCAAGTGGCCCAGGTACAGCTCAGGATGCTGCTCCAGAGGGTTCAAGCCATAAGTCTTGATGGCTTCCATGTGGCATTAAGCCTGAGGGTGCACAGAGTACAAGAGTTGAGGCTAGATTTCAGAGAATGTATGAGCAAACCTAGATGTACAGTCAGAAATCTGCTGCAGGGTCAGAGCCCTGATGGAGAATCTCTATGAAGGCACTGAAGAGGGGAAAGGTGGGGTTGGAGCCACCACACAGTGTCCCTACTGGACCACTATCTAGGGGAGCTATGAGAAGACGGACACTATCTTCCAGACCCCAGAATGGTAGATCCACCAGCACTTGTACCGTGTGCCTGGAAGTGGTGCAAGCACTCAACACCAGCCCTTGAGAGCAGCTGTAGGAGCTGAATCCTGCAAAGTCACAGGAGTGGAGCAGCACAAGGCTTTGGTAGCTCACCCCTTGCAGT
Organism: Pan troglodytes; assembly: GCF_028858775.2. Classification (NCBI taxonomy): domain Eukaryota; kingdom Metazoa; phylum Chordata; class Mammalia; order Primates; family Hominidae; genus Pan; species Pan troglodytes. The sequence goes on along the minus strand of NC_072412.2, from coordinate 15,138,058 downwards.
GGTATGCCCTGGATGGCGTCAAAGGAGATTGTTAAGCTTTAAGACTTAATAACTTTCCTACTGGGTTTCAGACTTGCATGGGGCCCGTAGCCCCTTACTTTTGGCCAATTTCTCCCTTTTGAAATGGGAGTATTTACCCAATCCCTGTACCCCCATTATACATTATATCTTGGGAGTTTTTTTTTTTTTAATTTTACAGGGTCTTAGGCAGAAGGGGCTTGCCTAATCTCAGATAAGACTTTAGACTTTGGATGTTTGAGTTAATGCTGAAGTGAGTTAAGACTTTGGGGGACTGATGGGAAGGCATGATTATATTTTGCAAACTGAGAAAGACATAAAATTTGGGAGGGACTAGGGCAAAATAGTATGGTTTAGATCTATGTCCCCAACCAAATCTCATGTCAAATTGTAATACCCAGTGTTGGAGGTGGGGCCTGATGGGAGGTTATTGGATTGTGGAGTGGTTTCTTTTTAATGGTTTAATACCATTTCCTTGGTGCTATTCTTATGATAGTGAGTGAGTGAGTTATTATGAAATCTGGTTGTTAAAAGGGTGTAGCACCTCCCCACCTCTCACTTTTCTTCCTGCTCCCAGCTATGTGAAGCACCGGCTCCCTCTTCATTTTCCCACCATGGTTATACATTTCATGAGGCCTCCCCAGATGCCCGGCAGATGCAACATTCTTTCTGTACAGCATGCAGAACTGTGAGTCAGTTAAACCTCTTTTCTTTATAAATTACCCAATCTCAGGTATTTCTTTATAGCAATGCAATAATGGACTAATACACACCTAATAATATTATTTCCTTGAATCACACAATCAATTACCAAAATCCTCTGTGTGAAATGGCTGGCTTCCTTTTATTGGTGGTTAACTGCTAATTAAACAATACTTTTGGCGTTTCAATTTTGTTGTTATTATTGTTCAAAGCTTGTACAAAGCCTCCATCAAGTAGTCCAATTCTCCAGCTTCTGTCACTCCTGGACAACATTTGTATTTAAAAATACCTTTCAGCCAGGTGACACACACCTGTTGTCCCAGCTACTCAGGATGCTGAGGCGGGAGGAACACTTGAGCCCAGGAGTTCTGGGTTGTATGCACTATGCTGATGAAGTGTCTGCACTAAGTTTGGCATCAATATATTAGCTTCCAGGGAGCAGAGGACCACCAGGTTGCCTAAGGAGTGGTCAACTCAAAAATTGAGCAGAATAAAACTCGTCTGCTTATCAGTAGTGGGATGACCCCTTTGAATAGTCACTGCACTACAACCTGGGCAACATAGTGAGACCCTATTTCTTAACAAAAAAAAGAAAGAAATACCTTCCATATTTCTGCAAGTATATGAGTTATCTTTGATGTGGTGTTACCTTTTTGCAGTGAATGAAGTGTAATAACCTCTTGCTCATTTTGTTTACAAAAATAAATAAATAAATAAAAGCAGGGACATTCTAAGTGGAATCAAGTTCTAAGTAATCCAGACATAATACTATTTATAGAATAATTCAATTTTATGATATATTTCATGTGTTGCTATCCTCAGTTATATTTACTCATGTATAGTTACACTTGTCAATGTCCTAGCTATAATCACCTATTTTTAGATTTTAATAAATATAATTAAATTAATAGCATTTCTATTTTTATAACAAGTTCTAAAATTAAGCCACAGTTGAAAATTCATGATAAGATTAAGTTTGATTTTTATTTCACTTTTATATGTATGAATCTTAAGAATTTGGTATTTCCTATCTAATATTTGTCTTTCTGTTCTTGGAAACTAATTTCAAATTATTTACAAGTTTCAGAAGTATGCAGCCAGTGAAGAATCTAATATCATTTTGTTCAATATACCTATAATTTGAACTTAAATATGTATACTTCCACAAATGTCACTGAAGCAAGTATTTCAAGTATTTATTTCCAGGTATAATTTCAATTATGGGGTATTCAGATATCTTGTTATATCAACAACTAAACATAACATATTAAATTATTTGAGATATAAAAAGTATATCTTGAAAACAGTGCGGTTCTAAATCTTTAAGGTAGGAAAGCAGCTCAGCAAATGTTTTCCTCCACTGTCCATGAGGCAAATATCTAATGACTGTACACACACAATCACACTCACACACATACATACACATTCTGTCTCAAATATAGATATATATTCACACTCTGATTCAATGAATTCAACCTCATGACTAAGGATTTGAATAGATAGTGTTTTTTAACCTTCATCCTTTCCTCTACTGAAATTTATAATTGAATTAGCTTACTTATTTCCTAGTATAAACATTCCAGCATTGTGATACTATGATAAGGTTAAGATGTGAAAGTGTTTTTTACCATTTATTATAGAAAAACTATCTTATTTTCAGATTTATAACAACCTTTTCAAATCCACTAAGGAAAAGTGTCTATGCTTTATAGATTGAAAAGCTCATCTTTACCAGTTAATTTACATTTTACTTTTTCCTAAAATAAAAGGCTCTCCATATCTGTAGGTACACAGTTTGACTTAATTATCCTATGTTATATATTGTACATAATTATATGAGAGGTAGTGGCAATTTAAACAAATAAAATGATGGCTATTTCTTTTTATTAACTTCATCATATTTCACTGAGGTTTTCCTTACTTTAGGCTTCCTTGATGGCTGCAATGTATGCTAAAAGTAAATTTTTATGTGAAATGTTTAAAATATTTGAAAATGATGCTTATTGTTTGTCAGGTTTTGCCACTGTTAGCATGACTCAGTACCCATAGAGTCTGTCTCTTAGGGATGTGAAGCAAATGATTTCTCTGATCCAAGACATTTCATATGCCTTAAAAGTCAAACAATGCAAAGATGTGATATTTAGAATACTAGTTACATAATAATGGATAATGACTTAGCTTTTAAAACAACTGCTTTAAACATGACACCTTTAAAGCTAATTTGTAACTTTCATATGTTTCTGAAACTTTTACAGTCACTAAATAATTTGAGTAATGCAAATGGGTTTCAGACCGATTACAATTTGGAAAGATTGATTATAAATTTTGAATAATATGTAACAAAGAAAAATGTGGTCACTTGATTATATACCTCTTCCCCAAGATCAAGTAAATACTTTATCAGTAGAAAAAAGAAAGAAAAGCAAAAAGAAAAGAAAAAGAAAGCAACACTGCTATATAGAACATTTTTTTTTTCTAAATGGAATCCAGCAGCAAAAAAAGATAATTGAAGATACTATTAAAAGATACAATTTAATATTAATATTGACCACATTTATAAATTCACATACTTTTATAAAACATATGCACTTCTGAGTATAAAACACACATAATACAAAAAAGATTATTACATTTTAAATTGTTAAAATTTCCTCAATAGTTTTTCCACACCTGATGATTACTCTCAATCTCAACAATATAATTACAAATAATGTTTATTATTCAAAATAGATTATTTTTGTGTGTGTGTTTTATTCAATTAGGTGGTAAATTATAAGATTTTGCCAGGTGATTCAGAGAAGTAGCCTGGAAAAGTTTATATAGATGGTACTAAATGAAAGATAGAAAATTAAAAATTTATAGTTAAATTTATTAGAAACTTAAAATTCTTTAAAAAATTATAGTTAGGTAAATAAATCAACTAAATTTTTCCTTTTTCCTTCATATTGCAGAGTGTATTATTCCAGCCGCTTTACAATGCAGGCTTCCCATTTTGATACTAATTTTAACCTGATTTTATATATCAATATTAAGGAGACGAAAAATAAATGTGATTTTCTCCAGCTCTATATCCCTCCAAGGAGAGCTTTGGAACTGAAATCCTAATCAGGGGTTACATTTTTAATATTTTTGTCTCAAATGAATTTGGAGTCCTCCATAGTATTTCCAAAGTTGCAGAGCAGAAAAGAGGTTACCAATAAAATTGGGTAGTTCTCATCCCAATTACAGAATTAGGCCAAGTTATCAGATATGCAGCAAATATCCACTCAGAAAGATTGAATATTTAAATATTTTAATTTATGAAGTATTAGCCTATTGCTCAGTTATAGTATTTTGGAAATTTTTCTTTAAAAAATGTATCAAACATGTGGTTAGATGACATTACTGACTCATTTTGTATCTGATCAAAACTAATAATGCATAAAACAAAGCAATGTAAGTTATAAAGCATTTTAAAATTGAAATAAGAGATCTTTATTTCTGTTGCATATCAAATGGGATTGATTGACTTCCTTTTCTCAAAAATGTCATATAGAAAACATTTCTACCCTCTAAAAATTACTAATAACATTAGCATCAATGACTTACAAGTAAACACAAGTAAGATGAAACACAGATTAACTCATACCATCAAATTCATATGGCCAAGTATAATCCCATTATATAACTATTTTCTATCACTAAGCATAGTCCAGCTATAAGTGTAAAAGAATGACGAAAAATGTTGCTAAAACATTAAGTGAAAATATACTGAAAAGAATTCTTAAAGACAAGAAATACAAGAACACACCAATTTGCCATCACACTTTATGTTCAGCCCTTTAGTGAAAAAAAGTTTTCTAATTAATATTTCTTTTACATTGGGGACAAGTACATAATATAGTCATCAATTTGCTTAGATTCTGAAATACCATTCATTTATGTACATATTTTCTCTATTCAAATGTACTATTCACATCACTTGTCAATTTGCATATATTAAATCATCATGCATAATTTACCATATTTTGAATATTTTATTAATAATGACCCTTTTCTACAATTTTTATATGCACTTAAATTTTAAACAGCCAAACATTCAAAGGCTTAAAAATCAACACTTGAATTTTAAAATACTATTTGTATGAAATGAAATATTTAATTACAAATGTTAACTATATGTTATTGCTGTAACTATTGGGATAGACAGTGGGCAGTTAGTATAAGCTACTTTGTTAAATAAAATTTTAAAAATAATCAATGGAATGTTCATTTCAAACTACTTTGTTATTTCATTTCATTTAAATTTAGCATAAACTTTACTTCAGCAGCCAATTCCTTAGTTGTTCTTCTCCATTAACTCATGACTACTTTAGCTCTTGATGCCAAGCATGATGATGTTTGGTTTCAGAAGTTGCCACATTAACAATAGGATCCTTGAAGCTACAATCATGCTAACCAATTTTGACAATTTTATATTTTATAGGGCCTAGTTCTAACATTCCATTGTTATTTAATTTTATAAATATTTTTTAAAATCTTGTTACTAAATTAAAAATAGACCTCTGGAAAATAAATCAAAAGGTTTTTTTGTTTTTTGTTTTTTGAGACAGAGTCTCACTCACTCTATCACTCAGGCCAGAGTGCAGCAGCCTGATCTTGGCTCACTGCAACCTCTGCTTCCTGGGTTCAAGTGATTCTGCTGCCTCAGTCTCCCAAGTACCTGAGAATACAGGTGCCCACAACCATGCCTGGATAATTTTTGTACTTTTAGTAGAGATGGGGTTTTGCCATTTTGGCCAGGCTGGTCTCAACTCCTGACCTAGGTGATCCGCTCGTCTGGGTCTCCCACAGTTCTGGGATTACAGGCGTGAGCCACTGTTCCCTGCCAAATTAAAAGTTTTTGTATGAAAAAGATATACACAAAGCAAAGATACTTTTACAGTATGAAAGTGAATTATAATTGAGAAAAATATCTGCAGGCCATAATAGAATATTTCTATTTCAATAGTTTGCAAAAAATTTATTAGTTCTGCTAAATAAAAAAAATTCCAACACTTGTTAAAATGGTTAAGGATCACTTTATTTAAGATTAAAATGATAGGTGTCAAGATGATTCTAATAGGAAGAGAGATAAGGTTCAACTCTGAACACAGCAAAGATATCTGGGAAGTGCAGCTAATGAGCAGAGTGAAAGGTTGTCGATGAATACAAATTACTAAGAGGAGACATCAAGGGTAGGGGATTTCTTGTTAGCTAACGTAAGAGGATTCTTGCTGAAGGCAAGCCAGAGTGATCAGATATCAAGAGTGGGAGATTCTCTCTAAAGTGACTTAGCAGCATTCTTGCAACAGCTGGACTAGGCAGTGTAAAGACAGGGCCCAAGGACAAAGTAGAGTCCAAAAGAGTGCTCCTAGAAGCCTGACTAAAGCGTAGACAAGAAGAAAGTCTTCATCAGTTCAAAAGTCACTTTCTATACTTATGATTTGGCCATGAGCATTCCTATCTTTACTTAGTTTGGAGGAGTGGACTCAGCAGCATGTATGTTATGGGAAAAAAAGAGATTCAGAAAAATTACTTACATAAGTTTGAAAGGCAAGATGAAGCTGGCCATATGGTAAAATCCAACAGAACTCTTCTGGTTAAGAGTAATTTGTAAAATAATACATACATTGCCCATTATATGCATTAGATATATGTAAATTTTACCATGCTCATTCTTCAGAACAGAAAAAGTGAAATACAAAGGCAAACATGGTAAAGCAATTTATTTTAGTTTTCGTGAGAAGTTGTTCTTCTAGAGTATGTTATATGACTCTATGCCCTCAGTTTGAGACTCTCATTGAACCATATCTAAATTAACTAATAAAATGAACTTTGAATTACATATGCCACTGTGTGCAAATTAACATTCATTGACTGTATGTGTATGTAAATATTGGCCAGTAAACACAGCCATTTACATCTTCATAAAGAGAATAACATTTCCAACTAAAATTCCTTCTAAAATTGGACTCATATCAATTGGAAGTATTTCAAACAATTACTAAACTGATTTACTTGGACAAATATAGAAAATATTATCTAAGCTATGTGTACCTATTTTTTATATTCCTAGAAATTAGGGGGAACTTTTATTTCCTTTGATTGAATATGAGTTTCTAACTTAACAAAATATATAATAGTGAGTCAGTAAAATGAATACTTTTACCAAGGATGGAAAGTGTTCTGAATTATCTAAAAGACATTTTCATTGCAGTTAACATTTGCCTGTGTAGAACAGATTAATATTAAAATCTATTTTTTCTTTTAACAAAATTTAGCAAATGAGGAATTTTCTATTGGTTCATTTCTTCTGACATTTCTTCTATGTTGACCCTTCTCCCACTTCATGTTGCAAGATGTGAGATCTTACTTCATTTATCACATTCATATTCAAGGCAAACTAAATAGAATCAGGATGATAGGCCTGTACATTTATGCTTTTTTACAGAAACCTTTAGAGAAGTGTTCAGCTATACTGTATCTCACCTATAAAAGGTGGTTCACATTTCCAAATGGATAAAGGCTAGAAAAATCAAGAAAAAGAGCTGTCATGAGTATATGATAGCAAACATAATTTGGGGCTTAGACTCATGACCAAATTGAAGTTCTGTAAGTAAGAAATTAAGAGAAAATTAATATTGGGCAGGCAAAATCCATGTTGGTATATCCTTATGCATATAACTGGAAATATATTGCTAATTTTAATAAACTTACTTTCAAAAATGTATTCTGTGTTATTATACTTTAACATGTGTTCAGTAACTGTGTGTGTTCCTAAACCTTGTCATATTTGGATATGATTTTTAGCCATAAATAGTGGGGCAAGATGGAAAATCTGAAGTTTTACCAAAACTAAATATAAGACAAAAAAAATATATTCAACTAAAAAGGAGTTGGCAACAAACTTCTCTGATTCTATATCAAATCCCAAAAAACAATGGAATATGTATCAGTAATTATTGACTACCATAGGGTAATAATAATAATAAATGGTCATAAAATAAATTAGTTAATGGAAAATGATAGATATTAATTATTGAATGATAAAGCACAATGTAAAACAAAATGATAGAAATAATCATACTCACAAACATAACAATCTGTATGTAGAAGTCTAGGTTTTCCAAATTAAAGCTGGTTACTCACAAAATCCTTGAAAAGAGTGAGAAGTTGGTGGGGTGATTATATTTTTAAGCTATGAAGTCAGATAGTGTGATGTTTCATCTCAGTACCACTATAAAATAAAGTTTTAATCCTGTTCATGTCACTCTTAATTTTCACTAGCTTTTCAGGTAAGGAAAATTCATGTCCATCCCTTCCTTGATTCATCTCTTTCAAAAGCAACATTTTAAATGGTTGATGACTTAACATCACTGCAACTATTTTCTCCTTCATTTAAGAACATAATCAACCATTTATGTGGGCATGCTTATTTTACACCTCAATTTTGGCTCAAGGAATATAACACATACTGGCTTCTTTCTTTCATTTGCCATATCAAATCCATGAACACCTGCCTTTAAGATGTATCAGATTACTTTTACCTCTTACTAGCCATGTCCAGGCAACTGCCAAAGCACTGAATCATTGGAATAGCTTCATAAATGATGACCCTATTTCTCTCACTTTCATTCCTAGAGGCTGTTTTTCAGCCAGGAGTCAGAATGATTATAAAACATAAATCAAATAATTTCACAGTCTTGCTCATAGCTTTCTAATTGTTCCCCTTCTCAAAGTAAAACCCAAAACCTTGTCATTGTTTGTGAAAGCAACAATATGGGATCCTTCTCCATACCTCCCCCAATTTATTTTATCACAGCCCTCATTGTTTTGGTCATTCTATCCTTAAGAGCCTCCTGATATTTCTTGGAAATGCCAAGATTCACCCACCTTAGAAACCACTTTGTTTTTCTGTCTTTAAAAGAGACATGCGCTGTAGATATTTGCTTGCTACTCTACTTACTTCTGGACATCTCAGCAGAATTCTTTTGAGAGGCAGACAGTCACTCTGGATCTGCATTCAAATTTCACCCTAGAACTTATCCGCATGTTAATACTGCATTTCTTTTTTTAATTTTTCACTGCCTTTCTCGCCCAAAAAGAAAGAACATAAGCTCTTTTAGTCAGGGACAGCTATTTTTTTTTTTCTGTTTTCTCTTTTTCTTAACCTGGCATGAAGACACATTTCTGGCATAGAGCAAATGAATAATAAATATTTGTTGAATAATCTTGCATAAGTTAATCCTTAATTTGTCAACTGTTGATTCATTTTGCTCTGAAATCAATGACAATAAAAAAGAATTGTACTTCTATTTTGTACTTTTTTACTCAGAGTAAATATTTATTGAGATTTAATTTGTGCCCTGTAAACTGCTAAACTCCTAAATCCATTACGTCTATTTCTCCCATGAGGTAAATATTTGCTCTTCATTGAGGATATAGCCAGCAAGGCAGAAACTAGTCTAGGACTTACAAACAATCTGATTTTATTATGTGGAGCAGGTAACATCAGGGTGAAAATAACTAAGAAACAAAGCAAGGAATAGTGATGAAAGTATTAGCACTAGCAGAGAACTAATCCTTTCCTCATGATAGTAAGGTCAATGGGAGAAACTAAAGTTCCAGAGATCCAGTAATGAGCCATTTCACAGTAGAATTACTGCTGGTGAGAAATGGGACCAGGGAGAAATATGATCTCTGATGTAGGTGTCATTAGAAGCAGAGAAAACAAACAAACAAAAACAGAAGTGGCCCTTCTCCTTGCCTTTTCCTGCCCTTCAATCTTTGGCTTTTGCCTTCCCTTGCCTGAATCTACCCAAAGACTAGATGACAAGGAAGCATGGGAAATGCAGATTTCTGTTACAGTGAAAAAATAAAAGAAAACTGCTGAGGAAATTGATCTGAGAGCAAACAAACTTTGATCAGCATATTAATATTATCATGTCATTTTACAGATTAAAAAATTCAAGTTCAGGGTTCGGGCTCACACCTGTAATCCCAGCACTTTGGGAGGCCAAGGGGGTTAGATCACCGGGTCAGGAGATCGAGACCATCCTGACTAACATGGTGAAATCCTGTCTCTACTAAAAATACAAAAAATTAGCCGGGCTTGGTTGTGGGCGCCTGTAGTCCCAGCTACTCAGGAGGCTGAGGCAGGAGGATGGCGTGAACCTGGGAAGTGGAGCTGGCAGTGAGCCGAGATCGTGCTACTGCATTCCAGCCTGGGCTACAGAGCGAGACTCCATCTCAAAAAAAATAATAATAATAATTCAAGTTCAGAGAGATGAAACAACTTTTTAAGGCAATCAGACTACAGATCTAACTGTCATTTACACTAAAACATTTTAGGAAAACAAAATCATAATGCTTTTGTGGTATTTTGATATTTCAAGAAAAATAGTTATATGTTTCGATGTGTGGCGTGTGTGTGTGTGTGTATAAAATGATCCTACATTAAATCAAAAATTTAACTTAAAGTTTTAAAGATAGAGTAAGGGCTGATAATAGGTTTACCACCAATGCACATTTTCAAGCAGTAAAGTGATTCTAATTAGTAAGAAAAAAACCTAGCAGTCCATACCTAGCATATGGGCTGGCATATAGTTGGCACTCAGTGACTGTCTTTTGAAAGTTATTATGCCCTTGAGGCTGTTACAATTCCAAAATGAGATGGAGCAAAGTTTGTGATAGTTGTGATTGCACTTATAATTCACTTATAGGTGTTGAATTCGCAGTAAGGATAATCCAGGTACTTCACTTCCATTTATCCTTTGTAACATTTACTTAATACACACTTTGTGCTCTTATCAAACTTTTCTGTTATATTTTTAAAAGGTTTATTTGCCCTCCAGGTTAACTGGAGAAATAGTGTTTTATTCAAAGTTATGAAAAAGGACTTCCTCATTCTATTATTTCTACACAAATATTTATTACAAATATATAGATTACTTAAGTAGCTACTTATCTGATGACTTACAAAATGATTTGAGAACAATTTAAAGTTACGTGGTGTGCTTTCTGTACACATAACCCACATACTAAGTAATTTATAAAAATCCATAAAATAGGAAATTAACTTAAAGGTCACTAGGCTCTCAGAAGAATAAATGACCTTTGATGCTGGAAATCACTTACTATTTTTTTCAGGTTTTGCATAATATATTATGTATCACTGCTCTCAAGGTATTTCTTATAAAAATTAAAAGAAAACTCACACAGAATGAACTGTTATAAAATATGTAAAATTTTAGAAACTCTCATAATTATATGAATACTTAAAGCACTGCTCTGGAAAAATAATTGAAAGATAAAAGGACATTTATCTTAAATGGTAGTAATTTTCATGTTTATTTAAAATAAGCACAGATAAAATTCTGAAAAAAGAATGATAAAGTGAACTCAGAGTAGAAAAATCCTTTAGTAGTGAAATAACAGGTAAAACAGGATGAAAATCTTTTAAATAATGTACTTAACTTACTTGGTTTTAAAAAGATCATCATCATGTTTAAAAGGCCATTTTATGTCCAGAGCAACGTTGGCCTTGATCTAAGCCAAAATTCTTAGTAGAGTTTTTAGAGTGTTTGCTGTGGTAACATGTGTTAAACTTTTTTCGATATAGCTAATTCAAAAATTTTAAGTAAAATATATGTTAGCCCTATTCCTACCTGCCATGCCTCTCACATCTTATATCCTTATCTTATAACATCTGGCTGCTCCGTGATGGCCATTAAATCCCTGCTAGGAATTAGGAATCCATTCCTGTTTCAGGGTCCTCTTCATCACCTTCAAATTGTTTAGCTACAGTGTACTTTTGAAGGCTATACACTTTATATTTTTAACATTTAAAAGACAAATATTGATGCTATTTATTCACAGCTAAGTATATACGCATTTAAATATTAATCCAATATACATGTATTTGGTGCACATTACACACTGAGCACTTTTCTAGGCCCTGAGACTAGAGCTGGGCACAACGGAGACAAGTCCTTGCTTTGTGAAGCAGAAAACAGATGACTTCCAGTAAAGTGCTAAGTTGTGCTTGGGAAAAATAAAATTAGAAAAGCAGCCAGAAGGTGTACTGGAGATGACAAGAAACTGAGAAGAGAGGTTGCTGTTATATAGAAAGGGCGGAGAAGGCTTCTAGCAAAAAGCAGCATTTTACCAGCTATCTGAAGGATATGTGAAGCCCTAAGATCTTTAATTAGAAATGCTTTATTTGCAAGAGCAACAAAATATAAAATATTGATAATTTTGACAACAAATAACTTAGGATTTTCGAAAGAAAAATGACAAAGTAGGTTGGCACCATGGCCTCTCACTTGTTATTTATTTAAGCCTAATTTCTCTACTTATATAAAGGATGCAATTTTTGTTTGGTATATGGTTTTACTCAATATATGAAAATATTGAGTAAATATCAATTATTATTACAACTTTTAAAAACAAAAACAAGGGACAAAAGATGAGATTTGACTAAATCGTGACCATGTTTTCTTAAATGAGTATTATCGATACGCATTTTTTTCCAAATTTCTTTAGTAAGTTTTATAATTTTAAAACACCTTAATGCATTCTAATTCTCCTCATTTATTGGAGTTAACATTTACTTTAATTAATAAAATTTTAGTCTATTTTTCTCTGTTTCAAAGACCTTTAAAATATGGATTTCACATTTTCACAAGATAATTTTTAGAATTTTTTAAAATATCCAAATGGGGTGCTTTCCTATTGTTGGGATATTCCCTTTTACTAATACTGCTTTCATATTCTCCTTTCTGTAATGTATCTTAACTTCTTTTGTTGCAGAGAATGTGAACAATATCTGAAACTATACTATGGCCATACAAAAGTTGTCATGTTGTCTATGCTAACTGTTGTGCTAATTTTACTCTTTTGGTAGTGCCTGGTATAAAGTTTGGGCCTATCATGGTGATGTACTGGTGTACCTTACATATACCTTTGCTATATTGCACTTCACATACTGCCTTTTTCACAAATTGAAGGTTTGTGGCAAGCCTGCATTGAGGAAGTCTACTAGAGCCACTTTGTTTACAGCATGTGCTCACTCCATGTCTCCATGTCACATTTTGGTGATTCTCACAATATTGCAAGCTTTTTCACTATTATTATATCTGTTATGGTGATCTGTATTCAGTGATCTTTGATGTTGCTATTGTAATATGGGGAGAAACCACAAATCATACCTTTAAGAGATAGCAACTTAATCAATACATATTGTGTGTCCTCTGACTACTCCACTGAACAGAACTTCCCTGTCTCTCTCCCTCTCTTAGTGACTCCAATTTGTGAGACACAACAATAGTGAAATTAGGCCAGTTAATAACCTTATAATGGTCTCTAAGTGTTCAAGTGTAAGAAAGAGTTTCATGTGTGTTACTTTAAATCAAAAGCTGGAAATACTTAAGCCTAGCAAGGAAGACATGTCAAAAGCCAACTTAGATTTAAAGCTAGAACTCTTGTTTTTAACAGTTAGCCAAGTTGTGAATGCAAAGAAAAAATTCTTGAAGGAAATCAAAACTTCTACTCCAGTGAACACAGGAACAGTAAGAAAGAGAAACAGCCTTATTGCTGAGATTTGGAATGTTTTAGTGGTTCGGCCAGAAAGTCAAATCAGCCACAACATTATCTTCAGCCAAAACGCAATCTAGACCAAAGCTCTAATGCTCTTCAATTCTATGAAGGCTGAGAGAGGTAAGAGAAAAGTGCAGAAGAAAAGTTGGAAGCTGACAAAGGTTGGTTCTTAAGGTGGAAGGAAAGGAGCCATGTTAACAACATAAAAGTGGAAAGTGAAACAGTAACTGCTGATGAAAAAGCTTCAGAAAATTATTCAGAAAATTTAGCTAAAATAATTGATGAATGTGACTACCCTAAACAACAGATTTTCAATGTAGACAGAACAGTTTTATATTGAAAGAAGATTTCATCTAAGCCTTTCATAGCTAGAGGGGAGAAGTCAATGTTTGGCTTCAAAGCTTCAAATGACAGACTGACACTCTTGTTAGGGGTTAGTGCAGCTAGTCAGTTGAAGCCAATGCTTATTTACCATTTGAAAATCCTAAGGCTAATAAGAATTATGCCAGATCTACTCTGCTTGTCTCTATAAATGAAGCAACAAAGCCTTTATGACAGAACACCTGTTTATAACATGGTTTGCTGAATACTTTAAGCCCAATGTTGAGACATACTAATCCAAATATAAGATTCTCTTTCAAATATTACTGCTTGTGGACAATGTACGTGGTCACCCAAGAGCTCTGATGAACATATACAAGGACATTAATGTTGTTTCATGCAACCTAACACAACACCAATTCTGTAGCTCATGGATCAAGAAGCAATTTTGACTTTCAGTCTTATAACTTAATATATACATTTTGTAAGATTGTAGTTGTCATAGATAGTGATTCCTCTGATGGATCTGAAAAATCTTCTGGAAAGGATCCACCATTCTAGATACTATTAGGAACATTTGTGATTCATGGAAGAAGGCCGAAGTATCAACATTAGCAGGAGTTTAGAACAAGTTGCTTCCAACCCTCATGGATGACTTTGAGGGGTTCAAGACTTCAGAGGAGAAAGTAATTGCAGATGTAATGGAAATAGCAAGAGAACTAGGATTAAAAGTGGAGCCTAAAGATGTCACTGAATTGCTGCAATCTTGTAATATAACCAATAGATGAGGAGTTCTTTCTTATAGATGAACAAAGAAAGTGGTTTCTTGAGATGGAATCTATTCCAGGTGAAGATACTGTGAACATTATTGAAATAACAATGAGGATTTAGAATAGTCCCTAAATGTAATTGATAGAGTAATGGCAGGGTTTGAAAGGATTGCCTCTAATTTTGAATGAAGTTCTACTGTGGATAAGTACTATCAAATGATATCCTATGCTACAGAGAAGTCTTTCATGAAAGAGTCATTCAATGCAGCATACTTCATTGCTGTCTTATGAAACTCTGCGCACGACGGCTCACACCTGTAATCCCAGCACTTTGGGAGGCCAAGGAGAGCAGATCACCTGAGGTCAGGAGTTGGAGACCAGCCTGGCCAAAATGAAACCCCATATCTACTAAAAATGCAAAAATTAGCTGGGTGTGGTGGCAGGCACCTGCAATCCTGGCTACTTGGTAGGCTGAGGGAGGGGAATTGCTTGAACCTGGGAGGTGGAGGTTACAGTGAGCTGAGATGGCACCATTGCACTCCAGACTGGGCAACGGAGTGAGACTCTGACTCAAAAAAAAAAAAAAAAGAAAAAGAAAAAGAAATTCCCACAGCCACCCCAACCTTTAGCAATCACAACCCTGATCAGTCAGCAACCACCAGTACTGAGGCAAGACCCTCCAGCAACCAAAACATTATGACTCACTGAAGGCTCAGATGATTAACATTACCTAGCAATAAAGCTTTTTAAAATTAAGGTAAGTACATTATTTGTTTAAACATAATACTATTACACACTTAACAGTACAATGTAAACATAACTTTTATATGCATTGAGAAACCAAAAATTTTTGTTGACTTGTTTTATTGTGATTTTTGCTTTATTGTGATGGTCTGGAACAAAACCCACAGTAATTTCAAGTATGTCTTGAATATGTAGAGAATTTTGAAAAATTTTTAGCATATTTTACAAAACTTATTGCCTTATAAGTACTCACTCAATATTTTATTTAAGGAGTACATCTTGATTTTTAAGGGTTTCTTAGCTTTATTGGTTATGTATTAAATAAAACCTCAGCATTTCAATCATAATGTATAAGAAGTATGTTTATGTCATTATTTTTAAAACATAATTTGAATAAATGTATAATATTCCATGTATGCTGTTACCATAACATATTTAAACATTTTAGCAACATTCAACATCTCATTTTATTATCATATTTAAAAATTAAAGCCTAATGATCACACTTTTTACATAAGCTTTCGTTTGATTTTACTTTCAAAGATTATGGTCAAGTTCTCTCACTATGTAGACTCTTTTTCAATCATATATTTCTAGTTTCATAAATGACACAGCATGTTTCTTACTTCAAAAATAGCATAAACTTGAAATTAAATTAGATTCCTGTTTAGGTACATTTGAATAATTTAAAGTAAATGTCTTACATTGCCGAGCTAGAAAAATGTTTATTTTTTATATTTTGGTTTGCTTTTGGTTCTTTTAGTTCTTTAGTTAGCTTTTTTTAAAAAAATAAAACACTTCACAAATATTCTCTCTCAAATATATGTACAAACTAAATGTGGTTTGCTCTCAGCTACAGTTGACCCTTGAACACATGTGTACACTACGCAGGTCCACTTATATGCATATTTTTTTTTCAACCAAACTCAATAAAAAATGTGGTGTTTTCTGTAGGGTTGCCTTTTCCTATAAACAGGTTCCACAGGGCCAACTGGGAAACTTGAGTATATGTGGATTTTGGTACATGAAGGTGCCCCTGGAATTGATCCCCACCTATATGGAGAGATAACTATATGTTGTGTTTGCTAGATTCACCAGCCAGAGATAATATACTATTATAGAATGCTTTAGATTTATACAATTAACTAATATATTTGGCACATTTTTATTTATGGCTCACATCAAGTTACACACTCAATACATGTCTGACTTAGCTTCTTTATCTGTAATCTGAGAATACTCCTTTTCCTGAATACATATCATGATGACAAGGATCTTACAAAACAAATCATGTCAAAGACTAGGCATGTGCTAGTTAGTTTTAAACATTCTTTAACAAATAATCTCCAGGGACACTACCTTCAACACTGAATCTTTGAGAAAATCTAGTTTTTAAATGGTCCACATTTTGCATTAATTTTTAAAAACATATTGAAGACCATAGGAAAGAACTGGAATGATTTCTGAGACATCTGAAAATAATAGACAATAATCTATTTTATATCAAGAAACATTGAACAAAAATGAAATAAATAAAAAAATTCTGTGGAAGAAGAAATTAATTCAACCTCATATATTTCTCAGTCAATTTATTCAATAATGAGGTCACTTGATTTACTTCATGTGTACATTTCAATGAATGACTGCATGTCTAAAATATATTTTATACTTTTTTACTGAGATTATTCACACTTCAGTCTTCCTGTTTTGGTACAAAATATTTTAGACAAACTATTATACTTGTTCATGTATAACTGTCACTTTAGTTATAAAAATGATGCTTAAGTTAAAAATAAAATAATTTTAATAAAGAAGTGTGAGAAGTAATATATAACCTCTGAGTCAGTCAGAATCTAGCAAAGCTTTATAGGTCACATTCATTAAACATTCTTACATTCACTGTCGGTGGCTCTAATTAAGAATGATCATATAAAAAGATCTTTTTATTTTTCTTGGCTTTTTGTAGTTTGCCCAAATCGCACCAATTATTTCTTCTATACTGTTGGTTCATGAGTTCGTGACTGTACATAGTTAGTAATTACTTAAAATCAGATTTTTTTTTTTACATTTTACTGAAACATAGTTTAATTCACCTTTGCTTTTCTCCCACTAGCTTGATATATTATTGAACTATAATAATTTTAAAAAGAAAAATCACACTATGCTAAAGATAAGGAAGCATTTAAATGACAGAACTATTTTGTCTGAATAAAGACACAAGATCATATATAGAGAAGAGAAAATGAGCTAATTCATATATTTGGATGATATGAAGTAGATTAAATATTTTATGTTTTTAAATAAGTAACATGTTAAGCAAGACAGAAAATTATTTTTAATAAAATAAAAAATATACAAAAGCTTTAAAATTCATGCAAATATCTAAATGAAAGAAGAAATCAGACAATGTATATCTTGGCATTGTTCAGTCGGGGATTATTGCTTGGACGATATTTGCTATATTTGTATTTCTCTGTCTTGTTATTTTTTTTCTATTAGCTGAACATAAAAATTTCAAACATGAAACTAAAATAAACGAGTAAAATAACATCATTATGGGCTGACATACTTTTGGTGTGTTAAGGTGTATTACTAATATGATACATATTGTAAAAACCATCAATAATAATTTAAAATTATAACATTTAATAATAAAATTACTACATTTTGTAATTAACTATGCTAACTATATCATTAACTATATTAATGACACTGATATTGCATAAAAATATATTTGTATAGCAGATAAAAAGATGGCGGAGGGATAGCATTAAGAGAAATACCTAATGTAAATGACGAGGTAATGGGTGCAGCAAACCAACACGACACATGTATACATATGTAACAAACCTGCACGTTGTGCACATATGCCCTAGAACTTAGAGTATAATAAAAAAAAGTTGTAAAGATAAATTTTGTCTAGAATTCAACTAACAGGCACCTAGAAATTTTTAAGGATAATTAAAATTTGAAGATGAAATTTGAATGTTAACATAAAGCAAAATAAAAGAAATGCCAAATACATACAATTTTAAAACTATAACAACTTCAAACTTCAAAAGAAACTTTTATATTATTATGTTATATAATATTTTTATTTTTAAAGGCACTTTTTTCTTGTGATTAAAGGTATGTTTTCTCCTAAAAACATGTATTTCTCTACCTTTTAAAAAAGATTTTTTAACTTAAAAAATAAATTTTCTTCCTTTTTCTATTCCTATTTTTTTTTTAATTTTTTTAGACTTTTGGCCATTTTTCTTGACTTTATATAGCACTAAAATGACTTATAAAATAATATAATTCTATAAATTTTGATAGGATGTTAGTGGAAATTTATATGCTATTCTGTTAGTTTATTAAATTAATGTTTATTTTTATACGAACATTAATTATTTTCAAAGTGGCTACTAAAATGAATAATAAGCAATCATAAAATAATTATACAAAATTATATAGATAAATAAGGGCAGAAATTGTATATTTTTATATAATTATTTATTTTATTTTATTTTTTTGAGAGGGAATCTCTCTCTGTCACCCAGTCTGGAGTGCAGTGGCACGATTTCGGCTCACTGCAAACTCCACCTCCTGGGTTCACACCATTCTCCTGCCTCAGCCTCCCTAGTTGCTGGGACTATAGGTGCCTTCCACCACATCCAGCTTTTTTTTTTTTTTTTTTTTTTGTATTTTTAGCAGAGACGGGATTTCACTGTGTTAGCCAGGATGGTCTTCATCTCCTGACCTCATGTTCCGCCCGCCTTGGCCTCCCAAACTGCTAGGATTATAGGCATGAGCCACTGCGCCCAGCCAGAAATTGTATATTTTTAAATACACTAATAATACTAATAATGCATCCGGTATATGTATATGAGTTACTGAGAAAGGTGTATTAGAATCACCTTCAATAATTTTGGTTTTAAAAATTTATCCAATTAAGAGACACTAGACCTTCTTTTTTCTTCCTAGTGAAAATACAATGAGAAGGCAGCTGTCTCCAAGCCAGGAAGAACTCTTACCAAGAATCGAGTCTCCTGGCACCTTTAACTTGGACTTGCCAGCCTGCAGAACTGTGAAAAACAAATGTCTTTTGTGATCAAGTGCCAAGATGACTTACTAGAAGCAGCTAGTATGCTCCACTCTTGTGAAAAGGAAATAGACTGGCCAGTAAACACTAGCACTTCAACTGGATCTTCCAAGAGGACATGTTGGGATTCAGCAAGGAAGCAACAGAAGCCATGGAGAACAAAAACAGCAAGACACAACAGCCACCCACCCAGGATTGGGTGGAGTCAGGGGAGGATCCTTACCACAAAGAAATAGTGACTGAGAGAGAGTCCCATGGCCCCATACTTCTGTCATGGGCCTTTGTAATCATAGGCACAGGTGATCCACCCTGAGTCCCTCCCCCTGGGGCCTTCAGACTAACAAGGAGAGCTGCATAGAATCTGGGCAGAGCTCCAGATCAGGCACATGAGAAGTCCCAGGGGTCTTAGACCCCTAAGCACCCCAGTGCTAGTTGCCATTGCTTCACCAACAAGAAGGCCAAGTTCTCTGCATGCGAGAGGTTAGTGGCTACATTCATGGTTCTGAGGAGCAGAGGGACTTCATGCCTTGCCTCTGGTAAACCTCTCCAGGCAAAGCACACTGACCTGGAACTCCAGAACAGCCATGAAACACCCACTTGACCTCTTCGACTGGCAGCAGCTCTTCATTTCTCTAGGATGAAGTTCCCAGATGCAATAGACATACATATCTGCTGTTTTTGCTGCTATTGCAGCTCCAGCCACTACCCAACTGCCTTCAGGGTCAGGAGGGAGTGAAGAGTGTTATGACTGTTGTGGGCCTCCAGCACAGGGCAAGCTGCCTTCTGGGAAAGCAGTCATATAGTTTTCAATGTTGGTCATGGCCCCTTCTACTCCTCACTGGTCAGGGCCTCCTGGCTTGAGCCTCCAGCACAGCCACCTACCTCAGCCTGACAACTTGGGCCCGAAGCAGCATTGCATTTCCCTGGGACAGAGCTCTCCTAGGTATAAGACAGGCCTGCCATTTTTGCCTGCTATAGCCCCTGCCCATAATGCCCTCAGATCAAGAGATAGCAAAGAGGCTTAAGGACTATAGCAGGTCTTCAGCTCAGCACAGCTGCCTTATGGAGGTGTTGTCAGACTTTTTTCCATGCCTGTCTTTGCTCCTGCTACTTCTCACTGGGTAGGGCCTCCCGACCTGGGCCCCAGCACAGCTACCCTGCTCCCACTTGAACACTTCAGACAGTGGCACCTGTGCGTTTCTCTGAGATAGAATTCCCAGCGACAACCCACAGCCCCTCTGCCATTACATACAGTGGTACCACCCTTGCTGCCTGATATGGTTTGGCTCTGTGTCCCCATTCAAATCTCATCCTGTAGATCCCACAATTCCCATGTTTTGTGGGAGGTACCTGGTGGGAAATGACTGAATAATGGGGATGGGTATTTCCCATGCTGTTCTCATCATAGTGGATGGGTCTCATGAGATCTAATGATTTTAAAAACAGGAGTTTCCTGACACAAGCTCTCTCTTAGCCTGCTGCCATCCATGTAAGATGTGACTTGCTCCTACTTACCTTTCACCATGATTGTGAGGCCTTCCCAGCCACGTGGAACTGTAAGTTGATTAAACCTCCTTCTTTTGTAAATTGCCCAGTCTCAGGTCTGTTTTTATCAGCAGCATGAAAATGGAATAATACAGTAAATTGGTACCAGTAGAGTGGGCTCTACTGAAAAGTGCCTGAAAATGTGGAAGCAACTTTAGAACTGGGTAACAGGCAGAGGTTGAAACAGCTTGGAGCACTCAGAAGGAGATAGGAAAATGTGGCAAAGTTTAGAACCACCTAGAGACTTGTTGAATGGCTTTGCCTAAAATGATGTTAATGACATGGACAATGAAATCCAGGATGAGGTGGTCTCCAATGGAGATGAGGATCTTGGGGACTAGAACAAAGGTGACTTTTGTTACGTTTTAGCAAAGAGACTGGTGGCATTTTGCTCCAGGCCTAGAGATTTGTGGAACTTTGAACTTGAGAAAGATGATTTAGGGTATCTCATGGAAGAAATTTCTAAGCAGCAAAGCATTCAAGATGTGACCTGGGTGCTGTTAAAGTCACTCAGTTTTAGAAAGGAAGTAGAGCATAAAAGTTCAAAAAGTTTGTGGCTTGACAATCTGATAGAAAAGAAAATCCCATTTTCTGAGGAGAAATTTAAGTCTGCTGCAGAAATTTGTATAAGAAATGAGGAGATGAATGTTAATCCCCAAGACAATAGGGCAAATGTCTCTAAGGCATGCCAGAGGTCTTCATGGCAGTCCCTTCCATCACAGGCCTGGTGACCTAGGAGAAAAAAAAGTGGTTTTGTTGGCCAGGCCCAAGGTCATCATGCTGTGAGCAGCCTAGGGACTTGGCACCCTGTGTCCCAGCTGCTCCAGCCATGGCTGAAAGGGGCCAAGGTAGACTTTAGGCTGTGGCTTCAGAGGGTACAAGCCCCAAGCCTTGGCAGCTTCCACTTGATGTTGAGCCTGT
This sequence comes from Pan troglodytes, assembly GCF_028858775.2. Classification (NCBI taxonomy): domain Eukaryota; kingdom Metazoa; phylum Chordata; class Mammalia; order Primates; family Hominidae; genus Pan; species Pan troglodytes. The sequence continues at coordinate 15,116,335 of NC_072412.2, read as the reverse complement.
GAGTGCACAGAAGTCAAAAATGGGGGTTTGGGGATCTCTGCCTAGATTTCAGATGTATGGAAATGCCTGGATGTCCAGGAATAAGTTCACTGCAAGGGTGAGGCCCTCATAAAGAACCACTGTTTAGGGCAGCGTGGAAGGGAAATGTGGGGTTGGAGCCCCCACAGAGAGTCCCTACTGGGGCACTGCCTAATGCGGCTGTGAGAAGAGGGCCACCGTCCTCCAGACCCCAGAATGGTAAATCCACTGACAGCTTGCACCGTGCACCTAGAGAAGACTAAGACACTCAATGTCACCCTGTGAAAGCAGCCATGAGGGAGGCTGTACCCTACACAGCCACGAGGGTGGAGCTACCCAAGACCTTGGGAACCCACCTCTTGCATTAGCATGACCTGGATGTGAGACACACAGTTACTGGGAGATCATTTTGGAGCTTTAAAATTTGACTGTCCCTCTGGATTTCACACTTGCCTGGGGCATGTAGCCCTGTTGTTTTGGCCAATTTCTCCCATTTGGAATGGCTGTATTTACCCAATGCCTGTACCTCCATTGTATCTAGGAAGTAACTAACTTACTTTTGATTTTACAGGCTCATAAGTGGAAGGGACTTGTCTCAGATGAGACTTTGGACTGTGGACTTTTGAGTTAATGCTGAAATTAGTTAAGGCTTTTTGGGACTGTTGGGAAGGCATGATTGGTTTTGAAATGTGAAGATATGAGATTTGGGAGGGGCCAGGGGTATAATAATATGGTTTGACTCTGTGTCCCCACCCAAGTCTCATCTTGTAGTTCCCATAATTTCTACATGTTGTGGGAGGGACCCAGTGGGAAATGATTGAATCATGAGACTGAGTCTTCCCCATGCTGTTCTCATGATAGTGAATGGGTCTCATGAAATCTGATGGCTTTAAAAATGGGAGTTTCCCCAAACGAGGTCTCTATTTGGCTGCAGTCATCCATGTAAGATGTGACTTGCTCCTCTTCTTGACTTCTGCCATGAGTTTGAGGCCTCCCCAGCCATGTAGAACTACAAATTGATTAAACCTCTTTCTTTTGTAAATTGTCCAGTGTCAGGTATGTCTTTATCAGCAGTGTAAAAAAGGACTAAGAAACTCCCCTTGGGCTGGGGAAAAAACAAAATCCTGGTTGCTTCACTAGCACCTTCATCATGACACAGTTGCCATATAGCGTAGAGCCCAGTCTTTCTTCCCTGTGAGCTCCCACCTCCTATCCTTCACTAAGCAGAACTCCTTGCTTGGGCCTGCAGAGTAGCTACCTCACCCAAGCTGAACATTTCTATTGCCAGTGGTTCTGTGTTATCCTGTGATGCAGCTCCCAGAGGCAAATGACAGCCAACTGTCACTGCCAATGCAGTGGTACCTGCCCTTGCTGTCTTAGACTGGGAAAGAAATAAAAGAGACTGAATGCTTTACTCATGCTTCCAGCACACTATGATTACCATATGATCACCATATGGCATGGAGCCCAATCTCTATTCTCTGTGAGCCCCTGATCCCCTGCTCTTCACCAGGCAGGGGCCCCAGCAAAGGCTCATAGTGCAGCAGCCCCACTCCAGGCTGAAAATGCCCAGTGGCAGTGGTTCTGCATTTCTCTGGGGTGGAGATCCCAGAAGCAACTGACAGTTTCTCTGCAACCGCTATTCAGCAGTACTGCCCTTGCTGCCCTCCAACTGGGGAGGGAACAAGACCCCAAGTGCTTTACTCACACCTCCAGCACACTGCAGCTACCCTACAGAGAAGAGATGAATCTGTCTTCTCACAAGCCCTGACACCCTCTGCTCATCACCAGTAGTGTCCCCTAGATTGGTTCCAAAATGCACAGGCCCCATCAAAGGTTGACCACTCCATTTGGCAGCATCTCTGCATTTCTGTATGGTGGAGCTGCAAAAGACAAGTGATAGACCTCCAGACATTACCACTGCCAAGGTCCTCACCTCTTTTGTCCCCAAGCTTGTGAGGAAACAAAAACCTTGAGCTCACCCCAGGGCTGTGATGTGCAGCACTGCAGTGACAAGCCAAGCTATGCAGCCAGCATTTCAGTAGGAGGGAAGCCTACACACACAGAATACTGACACGGAGCATGGCTGCAAATGTGAGAAAATATACATTTGTGTATGAACAAGAGCATACCTATCAGCCATTATAGGTAGGTAGGCTGAACAAGAGCCTACCTATCAGCCATTATACCTAAGTGTCATCAGCCAGATTGCAGCAGAAACTTCAACACTAAAATTACTTTGCTAATATAAGCCTCTGTGAAACCCAGGACAATAATTCAGCTACTAATAAAGATCATGCAAAAAGGTGTTTTGAAAACATCCAGAAACAAAGTCAACTGACTATGCTCAAATTATACCACAGTTAAAGAAACATCAGCCCACACAGATGAGAAAAAAGCCAACATAAGAACTCTAGCAACTCAAAAAGTCAGAGTGTCACTTTACCTCCAAATGACTGCACTAGTTCTACAGCAATGGTTGTTAAATAGAAGGAAATGGCTGAAATGACAGATATAGAACTGAGAGGTAGAAGGAAATGAAGATCATTGAAATTCAGTAGAAAGTTGAACACTATTTCCAAGAATCTGAGGAATCCAGTAAAATGATTAAAGAGAAAAAAATTAGCCATTTGAAAAAACAAAACAAGACAAATAAACAAACAAACAAAAACCAAACCTAGCAGGTAGAGTTACAAAATACACTACAAGAATTTCATAAAATGATTGGAAATATTCACAGAAGAATGGACTAAGCCAAGAAAAGAATCTCAGAGATTGAAGACTGATTATTTAAGTTAACACAGCCAGAAAATGAATAAAAAAAAGAAGAATTTTACAAAATGAAAGGTCAGGCATGGTGGCTCATGCCTGTACCTGTAATCCCAGCACTTTGGGAGGATATTGAGACCATCCTGGCTAACATGGTGAAACCCTGTCTCTACTAAAAATACAAAAAAAAAAAATTCACTGGGCATGGTGGCAGGTGCCTGTCGCCCCAGCTACTCAGGAGGCTGAGGCAGGAGATTGGTAGGAACCTGGGAGATGGAGCTTGCATTGAGCCGAGATCATGCCACTGCACTCCAGCCTGGGCTACAGAGCAAGACTCCATCTCAAAAAAAAAAAAAAAAAGAAAGAAAGAAAAAAGAAAAAGAAAAAACCTTGGAGAAATAAGGGATTCTATAAAAAATTTCCCCAATTTCACTAGAGAGATTGACAAATAGATTTAGAAAATTCAGATAACCCATGTAAGATGCTATGTAAGACAACCATTGCAGAGACACAAAGTAATCAGATTCTTTAAGGTCAATGCAATAGAAAAAAATATTAAAGGCAGTTAACGACAAGCGGCAGGTCACATAAAGTGGAAACTACATCAAACTCACAGGGGAACTCTCAGCAATATCCCACAGTCAGAAGACATTAAGAATCCATATTCAGCATTTTTGAAAAAATAAAATTTTGAATGAAGAATTTTATGTCCCACCAAACTAAGCTTCATAAACAAGGGAGAAATAAAATCCATTTCAGATAAGCAAAAGCTAGGGGAATTTATTACCACCAGGCCTTTAGAGACCACAAGAGATCCTTAAGAAAGTGCTAAACATGAAAATGAAGGACTGTTACCTAGCACCAGAAAAACACACTCAAGTATATAGACCATCAACACTATAAAGTAATTACACAATCAAGTTTACATAACAACCAGCTAACAACATGCTGGGAGGATCAAATGTGCACATGTCAATATTGAAGATAAACAAGCTAAACACCCACTTAAAAGGCACGGAGTGACAAAGTGGATAAAGAGTCAAGACCCAACTGTATGCTGTCTTCAAGAGACCCATCTCACATGTGAGAACACCCATAGGTTCAAAGTAAAGGGATGGAGAAAGAACTACCAAACAAATGAAAAACAAAGAAAAACAGGTGTTGATGTTCTTATTTTAGATAAAACTGACATTAAACTAACGATGATCAAAACAGACAATAAAGGGTATTACGTAATGATGAAGGATTCAACTAAACAAGAAGACTTAACTATCCTAAATATATATGCACCTAACACTGGAGCACTCAGATTCACAAAACAAGCTCTTAGAGATATACAAAGAAACTTACATAACTACACGATGACAGTGGCAGACCTCAACACCTTACTGACAGTGTAAGACAGATCACTGAGGCAGAAAACTAACAAAGATATTCGGGACCTAAACTTGACACTTGGCCAAATACACCTAACAGACATCTACAGAACACTCCACACATCAACAACAGAATATATATTCTTATCATCTGCACATGACACATATTCTAAAATCAACCACATGCTCAGCTATAAGTCAATTCTCAACAAATAAAAAAAAAATTTTTGCCAGCCACACTCTCAGACCACAGCACAATAAAAATACAAATCAATACCAAGAAGATCTGCCAAAACTGTAGGATTAAGTGAAAATTAAACAACCTGAACCTGAATGACTTTTGTGTAAACAATAAAATCAAGGCAGAAATCAAGAAATTCTTAGACTCTGATGAAAACAAAAATACAACACACAAGAAACTCTAGAACACAGCTAAAGCATGGTTAAAAGGAAAGTTTTTTGTGCTAAACACTTATGTCAACAGTAGAAAGATCTCAAATTTGCAACCTAACATCACAGATAGAGAAACCTAAAAAACAAAAAAAAAGAACCAACCTCGAAGGTAGTAGAAGAAAAGAAATGGCCACAATCATAACTGAAATTAACCAAATGGAGATGAGAAAAAAATGTAAAAAAAATCAACAAAACTGAATGTTGGGTATTCGAAAGAAAAAATAATGTTGATAGGCCATTATCTAAACTTATAAAGAAAAAAAGAGAGAATATTCAAATAAACACAATCACAAAAGAGACAAAGGGGACATTACCAGTGACCCCACAGAAATACAACAACCCTCAGGGATGATTATGAACACCTCTATGTACACAAACTGAAAAACCCAGAGAAGCTGCATAAATTCTTGGAAGCAATCTTCAAAGATTGAACCAGGAAGAAAATGAAACTTTGAACAGACTAATAGGAAGGTCCAAACTGAATTGGCAATACAATGCCTATCAATCAGAAAAAGTGTTGACCTCAAAGGATTCACTGCCAAATTCTACCAGATGTATAAAGAAGAGCTGATACCACACCTACTGAAACTATCTAAAATAATTGAGGAGGAGGGTCTCATACCTAACTCATTCTATGAGGACAACATCATTCTGATACCAAATCCTGGCAGAGATGCAATGAAAAAAAAAACTTCAGACCAATATTTCTAATGAATATAAATACAGAAATATTCAACAAAATACTAGCAAACCAAATCTAGCTGTACATCAAAAAGCTAATCCACCACAACCAAGTAGGTTTTATTTCTTGCATAATATTTCCAGAATGGTACTTCCAAGGTTTTCTTCTAGAGATTTTATAGTTTGAGGTTTTACATTTATGTCTTTAATCCATCCTGGGTTGATTTTTGTGTATGGTGAAAGGTAGGGGTCCAGTTCAAATCTTCTGTGTATGGTCAGCAGGTTATCCTGGCACCATTTGTTGAATAAGATGTCCTTTCCCCATTGTTTGTCTTTGTCAGCTTTGTTAAAAATCAGATGATTGTTTATGTATGGCTTTATTTCTGTGCTCTCAAAACTGTTCCATTACACTATGTGTCTGTTTTAGTTACTGTAGCCTTGTAGTATAGTTTGAAGCCAGGGAGTGTGATGCCCTCAGCTTTGTTCTTTTTGCTTAGAATTACTTTGGCTATTCAGGCACTTTTTTGGTTCCAAATTAATTCTAGAATTTTTTTTCTAGTTCAGTGAAAAACGTTGTTGATAGTATGATAGGAATAGCATTGAATCTGTAACTTGGGTTGGGCAGAATGAGCATTTTAATAATACTGCAAACCCCAAGCTTTGGTAGAGTCTATGTGATATTGGGCCTGTGTGTGTGCAGAAGACAAGAGTTGAGCTTTAGGAACCTCAGCCTGAATTTCAAAGGATGTATGGAAACACCTGAATGTTTAGGCAGAAGTATGCTGCAGGGGAAGGGCCCTCATGGAGACCTCTGCTAGGGCAGTGCAGAAGGAAGATGTGGGGTCAGAGCACCCATGCAGGGTCTCCACTGGGGCACTGACTAGTGGAGCTGTGAGAAGAGGGCCGTCATTCTCCGGATCCCAGAATGATAGATCCACCAAAAGCTCACACCACTAACCAGGAAAAGCTGCAGGCACTCAACACCAACCTGTGAAAGCAGCCAGAAGGGAGGCTGTACCCTGCCAAGCCATAGGAGTGGAGCTTCTCAAAGCCATAGTATCCCACCTCTTGCATCTGTGTGACCTGGATGTGAGACATGGAGTCAAAGGACATCATTTTGAAACTTTAAGGTTTAATGACTGCTCTGTTGGATTTCAGACTTGCATGGGGCCTATACCTCCTTTGTTTTGGTCAATTTCTCCCATCTCCAATGGGTGTATTTACCCAGTACCTGCACTCCCATTGTATCTAGGAAATAACTAACTTGCTTTTGATGTTACAGGCTCATAGGTGGAAGGGACTTGCCTTTTCTCAGATGAGATTTTGAACTTGAACTTTTGGGTTAATGCTGAAATGAGTTAAGACTTTGGGGGATTCTTGGAAAGGCATAATTGTGTTTTGAAATGTGAGGACATGAGATTTGCGAGGGGCCATGGACAGAATAATATAGTTTGGCTTTGTGTCCCTACCCAAAATCTCATCTTGAATTGTAATGCAAATTGTAATCCCCACATGTTGGGGGAAGGACATCGTGGGAGGTGATTAGACATGGGGATCATACTGTTCTCATGATAATGAGTGAGTTCTTATGAGAGCTGAAGGTTTTATAGGGGCTTTCCCCCACTTTACTTTGCACTTCTCTCTCCTGCAGCCATATCAAGAAGGACATGTTTGCTGCCCCTTCCACCATAAGTGTATGTTTCCTGGAGCCTCCCCAGCCATGCAGAACTGTGAGTCAATTAAAACTATTTTGATTCTAAATTACCCAGTCTCAGTCAGTTCTTTATAGCAGCATGAGAACAGACTAATACAGTGACCAACCCCTTTATATTTGTTTAACTGAGTTGATTCAATGAATCCATCTCACAGCTCTAAGTTTTTTTCCTCAGTTTAGTCCCTTCTGCTGTTAATACTTCCAGTTAAACAATGAAATGCTCATAGTGAGTTTCTCAGCTCTTAGACGAGTTTGGGTCATTGTCTTTCTTTCCTTTTTTTTTTTTTTTTTTTTTGTGTGTGTGTGTGTGTGTGTGTGTGTGAGATGGAGTCTTGCTCTGTCACCAAGGCACCAAGGCTGGAATGCAGTGGTGTGATCTCGGCTCACTGCAACCTCTGAATTCAAGCCAGTCTCCTGCCTCAGTCACCCGAGTAGCTGGAACTACAGGTGTGTGCCACCATGCCTGGCTAAGTTTTGTATTTTTAGTGGAGATGGGGTTTCACCATGTTGGCCAGCCTGGTCTCGAACTCCTGAACTCAGGTAACCTGGCTGCCTCGGCCTCCCAAATTGCTGGGATTACAGGTGTGAACCACTGTGCCTGGCAAGAGTTTGGGTCTTTTAAAAAAATGACTATTTCGTCTCTTAGCTCTTGTTTCTTTCTAATTGATTCCTTAGATTCTTTGGATGGGCTTTTAGCTGTCTCCTGAATCTCAGTAACCTTCATTGCCATCAAGCTTGTGAATTCTGTCTATTGTTTCAGTCTTTTCAGTCTGGTTAACAGCTGTTGCTGGGTAGTTAGTGTGGTCACCTAAAAATAGACACTCTGGGTTATTGAATTGCCAGTGTAGTTATGCTGGTTCTGGTTCTTTCTCATCTCTGTGAGCTAATCTTCCTTTAATCGTTGAAGTTTGTTTGTTTGTTTGTTTTGCATGGGGCTTTTTACTTGTATACTTTGATGCCATTGAGGGTTTACTATGCTATAAGTTGCATTTAATTGACTGGCTTCATTTCTGGATGATTTCAGGTGGCCAAGGCTCAGCTCAGCTCTCCTGGGATGTGTGCTCTAACACTGGGGGGATTGGGACCTGGCCCACAGCTTTGTTTTATGCCCCCTCAAGATGAAGTACCTGCTGCACTGACAGGGCCACAGCATTCTCAGTCCACTGGCAACAACAGTCCAATGGGGGATACCAATAAAAGTGCTTCATTGGAGCATTTGCTGAGGGGTCCATGCTTACGCACATGTGCACCAGCTGCAGCAGGGGTGCAGTGTGGCATGTTACACTCATACTCACCCTGGCAGTGGCAGGTTGTCAGGGTTTACACACACATACCAGTGGGGCCCATGCAGTTGCAGTGAGGACTCTGCATATGTGCACATTGGTGAAACAGTGAGTGGAGGCTGTGCACAGTGCATGCCGACAATGCAGTGAGGGGGGACTGTAAGTAGGTGTGCACTGTTGGAGGTATATTTGCAGAAGCTCTCCAGTAAGAGCAGAGTCGAGTCTGCTGCTATGGTGATGGCCACTGAGAAGCACCCTCGTTGGGCATGCAAAGCTGCCCTCCAAGAGGGTATGGCCTGGCGGGGACCCCAGGAGAGGCCAGTCAACAGGAGAGCATCTAATCACACTGGCATATCCCACGGGCAAGACAGCCCTTCTCTGTGCAGGTCTGACAATCAATAATGACCAAAGTCACTCAGAGGCGTGTGGTAAGCCTTAGGAAATGGGTGTCCCTGGCTGTGCTTCACCGGAACCATTCTTATGTCAAACTATCTGGGCTCCACACATACTGGAATCCTGTCTTTGCTACTTCTCCAAGCAACTCTCCTTGCTAGCTCGAATGTCCATGGGGATTGTGAATTCTCGTAAAGCTAGGATTCTGGAGCTCTTTGGAAATAGTAAGCCACTCCATCGTATTTAACTCACCCCTTCCCTCACCTCTCAGGGGCAGGAATGAGTCCTGGTGCTCCACAACCCCATGCTGGGTTCCCAGCTTTCTGATCCTTTAGCCCAGTGTCTCCATCCTCTCTCCTTCCACTCTCAATGCTTTCCTTTTGAAGACCTGCTCAGAGTGTGCTGGTTTTCTTGATAGTCACCTCTTTCAGTGCAGGATCTTCCTGGCTCTGTCTTGCTGGTCATTTTGGCTCTTCTGTCTTTTAGGGTTTCCTTGGTGAGTATCAGGTGTTCATAAATTAAGGATTTATATGTTGGGTTTAAAAATCAAGATTGTAAATCAAGATATCTTTAGTGTGATGAAAGGAAGTAAATTATAAAATGTATTTAGGTTACTATGTTGCTCTTAATAAGTAGTCTGGCTGCCACATTTTAAAGTGTCTTTTTTTTTTCCCCTATGGTTCTTTTAAGGATTTCTTTTTCTCTGTCTCTCTCTGTCCTTCCGGCTCTCATTTTCTCTCTTTCTCTCACATCAGATTTATTGTTAAGTGTTAATTCAATGGTTATTTTTTCCTTGAAATTTACTGTGTTTCTTGAATGGACCGTGTATCTTTCATCATTTTGGAAAATTTAAACCATTAAGTATTCACATATTTATCTGCTCCATTTATTTTATTCTAGCTCTCTATTTAAATATATCACCTCACACAACTCATTATTTGTGATAACCACTCTTCTACATTTCCATTTTTTCATCTCACTCTATTGAAATGTGCTCATTTGCTTTTCGGATTTAGCTTCCAGTGATCTAGTTCTTTTGCTGTGTCCAAAATATTATCATACTCATGCTCCTAATGTTTAATTTTAGTCACAATATCATTTATCTTTAAAATTTGTTATTAGTTTCATGTTAAAACTGAAAGATTACATTGTATTTTTTTCATTTGGCAGATATTTTCAAATTTACTTCTTAGAACATAATACATGTTTTTCAATGTGTCTGTAATAATACCAGAACTGCAATTTTTGTGACTTTTTTCTGTTATTTTTCCTGCTACTTATTGCAAAATGTGTCCTGTTTCCTTGCATTCTTTATTAGCTTTGAAAGTATGATGCTTGCTGCTTCTGCCAAAATTACTTGGAAGGATTCCTCAAATCCTGGAATGATGACTTCCTATATAGAATCATTTTCTTTATCTTTACTAGTTATCTCTGTAGATTACTTTAAGAACGATATAAATTAAATTAGTAGCTTCCTGCTGTGACAGCCAGCCTGTGGACTATCCTTCAAAATCACAACTTTTCCCATTTCTATGATTTAACCTGGTTTATTCATTTTCAGGACAGCAATCCACACATTTTCCCGGAAGTGGAGGGACAAGGGTCAGTAATCGTTTGCTTTAAACATACTCTGATATTTCAGGCCTTTAAAACAATAGCACAAGTTTTAGGAAGTGGATTTCCAAGAAAACTTCCCATTTTTGCCTGACATTTCTACTACTGCCTTCTCACTTATCCACCATTGAGTTTCTTCTGGATCAAACAACCTTTTCGAAAAATATCAGATACTTTAGCCCTAATTAATTCTCATACTTTTTTTTTTTTTTTTGAGACAGAGTCTTGCTCTGTTGCCCAGGCTGGAGTGTGTTGGCATGAACTTGGCTCACCACAACCTCTACTTCCTGGGTTCAAGCTATTCTCCTGCCTCAGCCTCCCAAGTAGCTGGGACTATAGGCATGCACCACCATGCCCAGCAAATTTTTGTATTTTTAGTAGACATGTGGTTTCACTATGTTGGCCAGGCTGGTCTCAAACTTCTGACCTCGTGATACACCCACCTCAGCCTCCCAAAGTGATTTTTGATCAAGTAATTCCTTACATACTTACCATTTTCTTCCTTTAAGAAGATTTTATAAAATATTTATATATCTATTAATATCATTTGCCTTTACCTGACAGAAGTAGATATGCATCATTTTTTGATGCAGGTGGAGACTTAATAATTGAGAAAAATAATATAATCTATAAGCCTGTAGTAAAGATTAAACCAAAAAATCAAGAGTTTGATCACCTCTGTAGATAAACAAAATAAATTGATAAAGTTCAAAATTTGTGCTACATTTGAAGGAAGTAATTTGAAATCATTTATCTTATAAAGGCTTTATAATCCAAGAATTAAAAATACTCACTTTTTTCCATTTTAGGTATTCACATCAAAAATCTATTACCTAACATATAGAACTATCAAGTATGTTGATTATGTTTTTAGTGTAGTGGTATTGTTTATCCTGATTTAATCTTGAAGATTAAAAATAAAAATAATGTTAACTTCAGTTAACAGTTCAGGCAAATTATTTTCTTTTTTGATAAAATGTATTTGTGTTGCTACACACAGACATGGAGCTGCAGATTTTCTCATTCAAGTTATTAAAATGTCAGCCACCTTTGTAATGCTAGTAGTCACTGCCAAATCAATTTTCATTATATTGGGGGGAAAATACAAATCTTCTTAAAAACTGATATAACTGAAACTGTGTGTACATTGTATTATATCACAAAATACATGTAAGTGTAATGAAGAAAAATTTGTTAAGAAAGTTTACCAAAGCATTCTAGTTAAGATTACATTTAGGTGGGTAAGAAATTTTTCATTTCCAAACAATTACAAAACAATGGTAAATTGAGTTGGTATTTCATAATATTTGAATTGCAATAGTATGAAGTGTGTAGCTAAATGCATGCTATTTATGAGGCAATAGTTATGACAAAGGCATAGTAACATAATTGATTTCCCTTTGCATTCTGAGTTTGAGAATAATTAGGTAAATGACATATAAATGAACAAGAAATAATTCCATTGATCTTATTAGGCATTATTATTAAACTATACCAGTGTACTTAATGGAAAAAATGTACATATCACTATAAATTGTTCTCTCTGCTAACATATAATATTTTAAATTTTGAAAATAGAAAGTTAATGTTATTAATCATTTTATTAAATAAAGCAAAGATAGATTAACCCTAATTATAATAATTACTTCATGATATGTTTGGATAAACATGTTTATTAAAACAGAATTCTATATTTGAAAGATACTATACAACATTTTATTTACATATTTTAGTTGAAGTCTACTGAAAATACACCAGAGAACCTAACAGATACACTTAACATTAAGGGAAACATTATCCTACACTGCTTCACTTTTTCAAAGATGTTATTCCTCCTAGTTAATGACTTACTCTAAAAAGAGTATTAGAAGTAGCTGAAAAGAAAGGCTATGTTTAAATATGTGAAGAGGGCAAGTTTGAACATTTAATATTTATTGCCCACCTCTTAGCTTTGTTATGCTCTCAAGTGACTCTTAAGAGAATTTCACACTTCGACAATATTCAGAGAATAGGAGACATGACATTGTTAAATACCATCAACATGCCTGCTGCTCCATTTTGAAATGTTCCTGAATTCAAAATACCCTAAAATAATTCAGAATATCTTGCTTCTGATGTCAGGATTTACTCTGAACAGAAATATTTTGAATGAAGAAACACAAATATGTAATGAGGTATAATAGTACCCCTCACTAATTATTAAAGAAAGACTACCCGAAGACTAGATTTATCTCCTTGCTTGAAAAACAAAATCAAGGAAACACCCACAGAAATACAATACTCTGGATATGAGGGGAAGAATTAATTCCCGAAAGACAGAAAACAAAGGAGTTAAACCCTGCTACTGCCCTAATTTAGTGGCTAGAGTTTCCAGCAGTGGGGCAGAGAAAGTGGGCTCCTAGAGTTGTACAAAGCCAAGAGTTCCAGGAGACTAAGGTAACTAGAGTTTCTAGGTCTGAGAAGCTAGAGATTCAAAGAGAGAAATCTCTGATATCTACAGATGTTCTCCTTTCAGTGCTTAGCAGAATACTGATTAGTGTATACATGTGAGTAATCTGCTCACTGCCAGGGAAACAAGCATCTTCAATGATTAAAAATAAACAAACAATAACAACAACAAAAACCAGTTCCTGACATTCACATATGACCTGGATTATACCTGTATTTGCCAGCCAAATGAAAGAAAAAGCTCAATTCACAGTGCATTTGGTAAAGCAATTTAAAACGTCTTGCCTCAGGGGTAGAAATTAATTACATTTAAACTGAGTACTGAGTTGAACGCATCAAAAAATCATAAAAGAATTATCTAAAAGGATCAAGCGGTTTTAAACAAATTAACTGTGTCCTAGAGAAAAAGCTCATATTTTGTACAGAAATACAAAATATCCAGCACTCACAAAGATAACATTAACAAAAACTTCCATTTCTTTAACAGATTCACAGAGACTGGCAGCACAAAGTTTTGTAAGGATTTAGAGCTACTGGAACTCTCATACCTTGATGGTAGAAATGTAAAATGTTTTAAAAACTTCTGAAAACTCTTTGGAAATGTCTTATTTTCTCATAATGTTAAGCATACATCTATACTATGACAAAGAACTCCATTATAAGGTGTTTACAGGCCCTCGATCAGAAAAAACATAACCAAAACATAAGTTATATAAACATGTATATGGAAACTTTATTTAAGATAGTCAAAAATTTGAAAAATTCTAAATGTATATCAAAGAAAAGTGGATAAACATTGTGTGACATAATCACACAAGAGAGATTACCTTTCACCAATTAACAATTAATGAGCTTTCGATACACACAATGACACAATTAATCTCAAACACATGTTGAACCAAAAGATGCCAGGCAGAAATTAGTGCACACTGTTTTAATTCCAAAAACAGATACAACTACGGTGCAGATATGAGAAAAGTGATTGCTTCATTAATGAGAGGTATTAACTAGAAAGAGATATTAGGAAAATTTATTGGGTCATATTTGTGCACTTGAATGAAAGCAGAATTTATTTTTGTAAAAATATAGATGTCAGCAGATATTCAACTACTATACATGTACTGTCACATGTAACCTACCAAAGAAAAATATGTTTAAAAATACTTTTACAAAATGACAATTTAAATTAAATAAGTTTGCAAGTATTTGAAAACCAATTTGGCTGTTTTCTATAAAATTAATTATTCATCCACCCAACTTCCCTATAATCAAGTCACTCCTAAGCTCTTATTCAAAAGGAGTAAAAACTCTTCTCCACAGAAAGACTTGAATAAGAATTGTAATAATGAATTAACTTTTAATTACCCCAAAATAATAAAGCTGATGTGTTCAAAAACAAATAGAAAAAAATCTCGTATATTCACACAAGAAAATACCACCTACCTGTTGAAAGAGACCAACTATTTATATATGCAACAGCATTTATGAATATCAAAAACATTATTTTAACTAATCTGTACACAAAAGTACGTGTTGTATGGTTCCATTCATATAAATTTCTGGAAGACAAAAACTATTCTATTGTAAATAGAATAGTTGTTGTCTTGGGAATGGAGATGCAGTTAAATGAGAAAGAACATGAGTGGACTTTGTGGTATGATGGTTACTACAACATAATAGTAAACATTACTATATTTTAATTATATATGTATGTGCATTTGTCAAAACTTATAAATATTACTTAAATTTGTTCACCCTATTTTATGTAAATTTTATATAAAAATAAACAAAACAGAAAAAAATCCTAGTCTTTTTAGGAGTATGATCAAAGTTAATCACAGATTGTTTATATGTTAATGAACACACAAAAAATATGTATGCACTTACCTCTCCAAAATGTTGAAGTGTCCGCTTGTAAAAGATACCATTAATATTTATTCATTTAACATATTCATATGATTCAAACATTTAAATATTTAAAACAAATATTACCAACACTTTTAGTAAATTGGAAAGTTTAAGTCAATATCGAATTGAGTTTTTTTCTCATTTGGTTGATTCATTAATTATAATCAGCAAAAAAAATTTGCATATGTTACGTTTGGTTATACAGATACATTTGTGACATATAATTGCAGTATTGGGCAATGACTGATAAAGTTGTATTTTATCAAAACAGCTTTCTGAGTATATGATATTGTGATATATAAGTAAAAAAAAAATGCTAATTCATGATATTCTGTCCCTGGAAGAATATGGACAGAGGTTTACATTTAACATCAATGTCAATAATAGAGTCAGAATTGATATCAAACTTGAGAAATATTTTTGCCAAAAGTAGGTCTTTCATAATTAATATGAATTGATTTCTGCCAAACTATCATATTCAGCCATGTGGTCAGTAATATAATGTAAATTATATGTAGATATATATTTTTAAAGTTGAGGACACCTAAATAAAACATGTAAATTATTTTAATTACTTGACAATCTATTATATACAAAGTATTTAAGTATATTTTAAACATATTCAATTTAACTAATTTTTTGAGTGATTTGGGCAAAATTCTGTTTTAGTTCATGTATAGACATGCTTATATTTGAGTTACTGAAAATACAAACATTTAAGTAGTCTACTCTTAGCATATTAATATGTCCTGTATTCATTACAACATTAATTGCATTAAATTCAACTACTATGAATAAATAATCTATCACATATACATTTTAAAGGTAGAAGCATTTCAGTTTTATACAAGGATGTCTTTTTGAGCTGACACAGGTTTCCAAGATTTGAGACAATATCAGAAGATTTATTAAAATTGATATGAGACAGCAACTGCCCACATCTCCCCACATCACTTTGCTGGCATATATCTGCATGGGTGGGCTTTACTTGCTTCAACAGCACATGGGAATGCAGTGTGCCCCCCATAAGCCCCACCAACCACCACTGCAGATGGATCCTTGTTGGGCACAGAGTCATCAAGCCCCATCTACACCAGTGCCCTGCCCTTGTGCTGTGCTGCACACAGAGCAGGGGATCCCCCCACAACCTGAGCAATTGCTCCTACTTGCAGACCACAGATAAGGCTCCAAGACCTCCACTGGCCAGCACCCCACCCCAAGCCATCACCACCTACAGTGCAGCAGTGCACTCTGTCTCCAGCAGAAGGCCCTTGCTCCCCCAACAGCTGCCTTGCCTCCAATACTGTGGTGAACACCTGCAGAGAGGCAGACACCCCTATATCCACTAATACTTTGCTGCAGGTACTGCAGTTTGCTATCCCCAGCACAGTGGACTCCAAATCTCGAGGAGCCACAGTGTAAGAGATCGATCAGGTTGTTGTGGGAATCAGGAGACTGGAGAGATTGGTAGGTGAAACAGAAGGATTTTTATTGAGTGCACTCAGAACCAGCAGATTAATATCCAAAGACTGGACCCTGAACAAAGAAAGCACTTGCCTTTTATGCACACTTCTAAAAGGGGGTGGTCTAACTTGAAACAAGCTTACAGTGGTGCAAAGTATAATGATTCAAAAGCAAGGATACCGAAGAAGAACAAAGGCAGTCAATCATACTACGACAAGTTCACAACTCAGGCTTACATATGACTCTTGCTATGCAGCCCAGGTAGCTGTTATCTAGGCTTGTTCCAGTGCTTTGCATGGGCTTATCTCATAACCTTTGCTATGGCATCTAGGGGACTGCAATCCAGGCCTGCTCAGGTGCCTCATGATCTTCACTGTGCTGCTTAGATGAATAACAGAATCAAAAGAGAAAGGAAAATTTGTTTTTCTTCTCCCTATGTTGAGGGAGCCCTGGGAGACTCTCCAGAGCACATTCTTTGAGCCCCAGCTTCTTAGATAATGCTATCGAGACTTTGCCTGGGTCTGGGCTTTGCCTGTTACTGCCTTTGGGATGAGCCAGCCTAATACAGAAAGATTGTTTCTTTCTCTTTTTAATTTTACTTTTCTTTCTTTAATTTCCAGCCTCAAGGGTGATGGGAGAAGATGTAAGAAAAATTATAGGGAAAGATGCAAACCTTCTTGAAAGGCCAAAAACTTTGGAGAATAATTTAGCTGAAGGCAGCTAAATTCTCTTAAGGGCAAAGGTTAGATAACAAGGGAATGTAAAGAAACATATCTAGAAAAATTGGTTTCCTTATGTCTCAGAAACCAACCTTTGATCATTCATGTGCAAGACTGCTCTCTACTCAGGGGTCAACAATGTTAATTTCCCACAAATTATATTTGCTCCAGGCCTTTGTCTTCAAATCTGTACTAAATTAATACAAACTTTTCTGGCTTAGTGGGACTGTACTCTCATTGGCGATGCTAAGCAGTGCAGTCCCCTAGCTGCATTCTCAGGCAAAATAACTGTGTCTGAATACTTTTTTCATTTGTTGCTCAGCCAGAGTGTGCAGGATGGACCCAACACAAGAGAACAAAGCTGGGGCCTAATACAAGTCCCCCAGAGTTAGAGCACACAGTCCAGAAGTTGGGAGCTGAGTGTTGGTGCCATAAAATCTCCCAGAAATGAAGCCAGTCAGCTGAATCTACCTTATAACACAAACAAATCTTCGACATCATCAAATAGGATGAAAGAAAACAAAATACCATCCAAAGGTAAGCAATCTCAAAGACTGAAGTTAGGTAAGTGCACAAAGATGAGAAAGAATCAGTGCAAGAATACTGAAAACTCAAAAGGCCAGAGTAACTTCCTACCTCCACATAACTGCGTCACCTCTCCAGCCAGGGATCAGAACAGGTCTGAGGCTGCAATGGCAGAAATAGCATTCAGAATGTAAACAGTAATGAAGTTCATTGAGCTATAGGAGTATGTTGTAAGCCAATACAACAGAGCTAAAAATCACAATAAAACATTGCATGACCTGGCAGACAAAATGCCAGTATAGAGAACATAACCAACCTGATAGAGCTGAAAAACACTACAAGAATTTCACAATGCAATCATAAGTATTAACAGCAGAATAGACCACGTGGAGGAAACAATCTAAGAGCTTAAAGAATGGCTTTCTGAAATAAGACGGGCAGATAAGAATAGAAAAAAAGAATGAAAAAGAATGAACAAAACCTCTGAGAAATATGGGATTATGTAGAGACTGAATCTACAACTGGTGTACCTAAAAAGGATAGAGAAAATGGAGTCAACTTGGCAAAAGTTGACTTTTGATATTTTTGATCTCATGGATCAAAATATCATCCATGTGAACTTCCCTAACCTAGATAGAGAGGTCAACATTTAAATTCCAGAAATACAGAGAACTTCAGTAAGAAACTCCACAAAAAGATCATCTTGAAGACAAATAATCATCAGTTTCCAAGGTCAAAACAATAGAAAAAATGTTAAAGACAGTGTATTAGTCTGTTTTCACACTGCTGATAAAGACATACCTGAGATTGGGTAAATTATAAAGAAAAAGAGGTTTAATGAACTCACAGTTCCACATGACTGGGGAGACCTCACAATCATAGTGGAAGGCAAAAGTCATGTCTTACATGGCAAAAGGCAAGAGAGAGAATGGGAACCAAGCAAAAGCAGAAACCCCTTATAAAACCATCAGGTCATGTGAGACTTACTGACTACCACAAGGACAGTATAGGGGAAACTGCCTCCATGATTCAATTATGTCCCACTAGGTCCTTCCATAACACATGGCAATTATGGGAGCTACAATTCAAGATGAGATTTGGGTGGGGACACAGAGCCAAACCGTATTATTTTGCCTGTGTCCCCTCTAAATGTTGTGTCCTCAAGTTTCAAAACCAATCATACCTTCCCAACAGTTCCTCAAGTCTTAACTCATTTCAGCATTAACTCAGAAGTCCACAGTCCAAAGTCTCATCTGAGACAAGACAAGTCCCTTCCACCTATAAGCCTGTAAAATCAAAAGAAAGTTAGTTACTTTCTTGATACTATGGGGGTACAGGCATTGGGTAACTATACCCATTCCAAACAGGACAAATTGGCCAAAACAAAGGGGTTACAGGCCCCATGCAAGTCCAAACTCCAGCAAGGCAGTTGAATCTTAATGCTTCAAAATGATCTCCTTTGACTCCATGTCTAACATCCAGGTCATGCTGATGCAAGACGTGGGCTCCCATGGCCTTGGGCAGCTCTGCCCCTGTGGCTTTGAAAGGTACAGTTCCCACCTAGCTGCTTTCACAGGCTGGTGTTGAGCATCTGAGGTTTTTTTAGGTGCATATGCAAGCTGTGAGTGGATTTACCATTCTGGGGTCTGGAAGATGGTGGTCCTCTTCTCACACAGGCAGCGCCTCAGTGGGGACTCTGTGTGGGGCTCCAACCCCACATTTCCCTTCCCCACTTCCTTAGCAGAGGCTCTCCATGATCACCCCCGCTCCCCCACAGCAAACTTCTTCCTGGACATCGAGGCGTTTCCATACATCCTCTGAAATCTAGGCTGAGGCTCCCAAGCCTTGCTTCTTGACTTCTGTGCACATGCAGGCTCAACTCCACATGGATGCTGCCAAGGCTTGGGGCTTGCGACCTCTGACACCATGGCCCAAGCTGTACCTTGGTCCCTTTTAGTCACAGCTGGAGTGGCTGGGATGTAGGGCACCAAGTCCCTAGACTGCACACAGAGAGGGGCCCTGGGCCTGTCCCCAGAGAACATTTTTTTCCTCCTAGGCCTCTGGGTCTGTGATGGGAGGGGCTGCTGTGAAGACCTAGGACATGGCCTAGAGACATTTTTCCCATTGTCTTCATGATTAGGATTTGGCTTCTTGTTACTTATGCACATTTCTGCAGCTGGCTTGAATTTCTTCTCAGAAAATGTTTGGTTTTTTTTTTTTCTATTGCATTGTCAGACTGCAAATTATATAAATATATATATTTTAAATAATATGAGCCAATAAATACATAACTAATTAATATTTAAATTATTAAAGGTAAATATTAATTATAAGTATTTTATCAAAATTGTAAATATGGAAATGTATGTAACATACAATTATTGATAAATAAGTTGGGGGTTTTACTTGTGATTTTCTCAAAACCTGAATAAAAATATCCTTTCTTTTTTGAGTCCTGTATTTTCTTCAGTTTGAACAAATATTGGAATGATTAACTCTGCACCAAAGCTAAATAACTGATTAGGACACATGATGAACCTATTTGCATAAATGTGTAAATGTTATTTTTAAAAGCAGTGAAAAAGTTAATGAAGATATTTAATTAAACTGAAGAGTCCACTTACTAGATAATTCAATGTCATTAATTAGGTGACTCATAAAGCAGAGGCTTTCCATTTTTCGAGAGTGGCTAGAAAAAAAAGCTATGTTTACAACATGACTCTACTAAGAAACCTGAATATTATTTCATTACTTTTTTTCAAGCTAATATGAGAAAGGAAGCAATAAGATAAAAATAAATGACAGTCACTTCTTGGACTGGAAGCAAAGAAGTTTAACAAAAGAAAAAAAATCATTCTTCCCCACTTTCTTAAAAATTGAGACCACATTTTAAAATAATTTTGCTTGAGGTCTAATTAAAAATATTATAGTTTCTATTTTCTGGAAGATTATAGTTTTTCAAAACTGCAACCAGTAGGCAGATAAATAAACATAAATTATGATAAACATAATGTAGATGTATCTTTACAGAAAACTTTAGATCAAATGTTAGCTTTTTCTACAAAGCGTCAGATTTTAAGTATGTTAGGCTTTGACAATCATACAGTTTCTGTTGCAACCACTCAACTCTGACATAATAGCCTGAAAACATCTATAGACCACATGTAAGTGAATGATCTTGTGTCCAAAAAAAAAACCTTGTTATTTATGAAAACACTGCAGTTTTTACTGTATGCAATCGTTATATGCTACAAAATGTTATTTTAAAAAATTGTTTCAATCGTTTAAATCTCTAAAAACCATTATTACCTTGCAGGCTGTACCAAAACCATAGGCCACAGGCTGCCAATGCTCACACTGAAGAAACAAAATTGTGATATCAGAACAGCCTTCACACAGAAAATAGAGTTTGAAACTAGAATATCAACTACAACTGGAGAGTTAAATGAAAAGTCTTATTAGTTAGTTGGAGTGGGTTTTGCAAGACACTGGTGAGAAGTACAGAATTTGGGGTAATTGCAGTAATTACATGGGCTTAAATATATATGTGTGGGTAGAAGAGGGAGATGTCAAGCGATGAGAGTAGAGATGAGTTTAGGATAAATTACAAATGTCTTCAGGCCATCCAAAGTGTTTATAATTTATTCTCATGGAAGTGACAAGACATTAATGAGATCTAAAATAGGGACTACAAGAAACAGATTACAATAGATAAACAAGACTGTAGGCAGAGAGCTTCTTAATTCCACAGTTCATTGGCAAGTCCAAGAAGAAACTTAAGGTGACCTGAACTATACTAATGACAGAGGATTCACTTATAAGTACAGTCTTGAGTTGATTAATGATGAGAATTCATTCTGAGAAATGTGTTCCCTAGGTGAACATCATAGTGTCCTTTTACAAACCTAGATGGTGTAGTCTACTACACACTTCAGCAATAAGGTAGAAGTTACTGCTTTTAGGCTACAAGCCCTTACGTCAGGTTACTATATTAAATAATGTAGCCAATTGAAACACAATGATAAACATCTTTATATCTGAACATAGAAAACATACAATAAAAAGATATGGTATAAAAAATAAAAAGTTGTACACCTGTATAGGATGGTTACTATAAATGGCACTTGCAGGCCTAGAAGTTGCTCTGAATGAGTCAGTGAGTGAGTGGTGAGAGAAAGCAAAGTCTTTAGACATTACTGAACACTACTGTAGACTAAATAAACACTGTACACTTAGGCTACATTACATTTCTTAAAACTATTTTTTCTCTAATAATAAAATAACCTTAGCTTACTGTATCTTTTTACTTGATAATTTTTTTGACTCTTGCAATAATGCTTAGTTTAAAACACAAAAACATTGAACATCTGTACAAAAAATATTTTCTTTCTTTATACCCTTATTATATAAGCTTTTTTCTACAATGGAACAGAACAGAGCCCTCAGAATAATGCCACATATTTACAACTATCTGATCTTTGACAAACCTGAGAAAAACAAGCAATGGGGAAAGGATTCCCTGTTTAATAAATGGTGCTGGGAAAACTGGCTAGCCATATGTAGAAAGCTGAAACTGGATCCCTTCCTTACACCTTATACAACAATTAATTCAAGATGGATTAAAGACTTAAACCTTAGACCTAAAACCATAAAAACCCTAGAAGTAAACCTAGGCATTACCATTCAGGACATAGGCATGGGCAAGGACTTCATGTCTAAAACACCAAAAGCAATGGCAACAAAAGCCAAAATGGACAAATGGGATCTAATTAAACTCAAGAGTTTCTGCCCAGCAAAAGAAACTACCATCAGAGTGAACAGGCAACCTACAAAATGGGAGAAAATTTTTGCAACCTACTCATCTGACAAAGGGTTAATATCCAGAATCTACAATGAACTCAAACAAATTGACAAAAAAAAAAAACAAACAACCCCATCAAAAAGTGGGCGAAGGACATGAACAGACACTTCTCAAAAGAAGACATTTATGCAGCCAAAAAACACATGAAAAAATGCTCATCATCACTGGCCATCAGAGAAATGCAAATGAAAACCACAATGAGAGACCATCTCACACCAGTTAGAATGGCAATCATTAAAAAGTCAGGAAACAACAGGTGCTGGAGAGGATATGGAGAAATAGGAACACTTTTACACTGTTGGTGGGACTGTAAACTAGTTCAACCATTGTAGAAGTCAGTGTGGCGATTCCTCAGGGATCTAGAACTGGAAATACCATTTGACCCAGCCGTCCCATTACTGGGTATATACCCAAAGGATTATAAATCATGCTGCTATAAAGACACATGCACACGTATGTTTATTGCGGCACTATTCACAATAGCAAAGACTTGGAACCAACCCAAATGTCCAACAATGACAGACTGGATTAAGAAAATGTGGCACATATACACCATGGAATACTATGCAGCCATAAAAAATGATGAATTCATGTCCTTTGTAGGGACATGGATGAAATTGGAAATCATCATTCTCAGTAAACTATTGCAAGAACAAAAAACCAAACACCGCATATTCTCACTCATAGGTGGGGATTGAACAGTGAGAACACACGGACACAGGAAGGGGAACATCACACTCTGGGGACTGTTGTGGGGTGGGGTGAGGGGGGGAGGGATAGCTTTAGGAGATATACCTGATGTTAAATGACGAGTTAATGAGTGCAGCACACCAGCATGGCACATGTATACATATGTAACTAACCTACACATTGTGCACATGTACCCTAAAACTTAAAGTTTAATAATAATAAAATAAAAAAAGAAAAATAAAGTTTTTAAATTTATATTATTTACTTTTAAAACATTTTATTAATAAGACACAAACACATACAGTAGCTGAGGCCTACACAGGGTCAGGATTATCAATATTACTGTCTTCTGCCTTTATATCTTGTCCCACTGGAAGGTCTTCCAGGGAAATAACATGGGTGGAACTTTCATCTTCTATGATAACAATGCTTCCTTATAGAATACCTCCTCAAGGACCTGTCTGAGGCTGTTTAATGGTTAACTCTTTCTCTCTCTCCTCTCTCCATATATATATATGAATTGTTTGGCTCATTATAATCTTACGGGACCACTGTTCTGTAGGTAGATCATCATTGACCGAAATGTTGTTATTAGGCAGGGCATGATTGTATATTATTTTTATTTACCACTGAATGGTAATATTAAATATGTTACAAGAATGGTTTGGATATTAAATCCTTATTATTCTTATTATTGTTATTGAGACAGAGTCTTGCTCTGTCGTCCAGGCTGGAGTGAAATGGCACTATCATCTTGGCTCACTGCAACCTTCGCCTCCCAGGTTCAAGTGATTCTCCCGCCTCAGCCTCCCGAGTAGCTGGGACTACAGGAGCACTTTACCATGCCTGGCTAATTTTTGCGTTTTTAGTAGAGATGGGATTTCACTCACCACGTTGGCCAGGCTGGTCTCAAACTCCTGACCTCAGTTGATCCACCCGCCTTGGCCTCCCAAAGTGTTGTGATTACAAGTGACCACTCCCAGCCTTAATTCCTTATTATGAAGACATGTAATTCACATAACAAAAGCAGTAAAAATGTCTAGAATCCTATGTACTTTCCAGAATGCTGTCAAGAGCTAAGCTGCCATGGAGTTGAAATAGCAAATTAAAACAATAAGCCAAAATGACAGTAATAGTCAAATCTTTACTAACTGAGATAGTTTAAGCAAGAAACTAAAGAGGAAAGATCGCTAGCTCCTCCAATGTTCCATTTTGTCCCATGAAACAGCTCCAGGCCAAGGCCATGTAGATCAGCACAAATGCAGATGTGGGAATTTTCTCAGCAAGTATCTTTTGACCAAGGAGCCATGAACAAAAAGCTCCTTTCATCTTATGGACCTGGGTCCTTGGGACAGAAAGAGGAGGAAGGGCTAAGAATGGGAAAATACTGAGTTCTGATTCAGAATAGAGAATAATGTTTTCAAGGTTTCCCCTTTCTC
This sequence comes from Pan troglodytes, assembly GCF_028858775.2. Taxonomy (NCBI): domain Eukaryota; kingdom Metazoa; phylum Chordata; class Mammalia; order Primates; family Hominidae; genus Pan; species Pan troglodytes. The sequence continues at coordinate 15,091,980 of NC_072412.2, read as the reverse complement.
CTCTCCCTTATCCCTCTCCTCTTATCATAAGGAGTTCTCTGCAAAGGTTTTCTATTAAGGGTCCCTAATAAGGATAGCTCAGATGGGGGTGCCTGAGACTTGAATGGCAGACATGCACAGGAGGATGGTTGGCTAGCGGGGAATGAGTCCTAGACTGCAGCTCCCATTAGACATTGTAATGCACTGGCTGTTTGCCAATTCTGGTATAGGGAGAGTATCTTTCTCTAGTGAGGCCTGCCAGGTAAAGCCATTGTCATGGCCTATGGTTAGGCCTGAAAGATTACACATAGGGTTTCTGCCTGGAGTTGGACTCCTCAAATGCCTTTTGGATTTTCTGTCAAGTGGTAAATATTAATGGAAGATTAAAACAACTCCAATTTGACAAGACAACTAAGGGCACTGTTCATGAAGAGTGGGCACTTGCTGTGGAAACTTGGATAATTTAGGATACTATAGAGAAGTGTGGAATGAATAATATAAAAAGAATGGTACAAATACCATCCACAGTTCCATGATCAGTTATAAAATTAAGTATGTAATACATTCTTGGGTTTTCTTCTCTTCTGCATTGTCATGTATATAATTGTTTGTCTTATTTTATCTTCCATTTTTCCCACCATTTTTAGGGTAGGCTGGTTTGAATAACTTCATAATTTATTCTCTTATTTCAGGATATTAAGACATAGTTGAGACTGAATCTGAAGAGGAGTGAATATCATGGATACCTATTTTGGATAGGACCACTGCATTTTAATTTGTGCAACATATATTTGAATTATATTTGACAGGATCATGTACTTGTTACTGTTACTCTTTTGAAGTTTAAGCTTCAGAAAAGGCAGGTGCATGGATATTGAATAGTCTTAAGCTGGACCATCGGCTATTTCAGACTGGCTTACTCAGGCGTATTCCAAAACTCTGGTAGTTTGACTAAGTACTTGCTCAATTTGGAACAGCTAAAAATGATATCCCCAGGCTTACTCACAATTCAGGTTTTACATTAAACCTACCTTCTTTAAGGAAAAGAGCCTGAGATAGAAGGTGCCTTCCTATTCTTTTTCCTGACAAGCAGTGTAACAAAACCATTTACTTTCCTCTAATGACAGTCACAAAGGACCAAATGTCCAGTCCTTAGTTCTGTGGCCAACATTCTGTGTTATTCAAATATGAACCATGGCTGAGATCCTATGATCAAGAAGCAAGCAGCTATGACAGAAGTATTTTAATGCTTAGAGAAAAAAAAAACAAAGGTTGCAACTCACTGTTAGGTTAGGGTTAGTCTGCGGATACCTGGATTAAGATATTTTAAGCCACTGTGTGGTCCCTGGCTGACCAGAGTGAGTTCATTTATATCTATCTCCTCTATTTGGATAACAATAAAAACATAACAGAGGGAGATGGATTCCATAAATATGACTGTTGAAAATGTTATAGCTACAGAGGATCTAAGATGTATGTTTGGTAGTTGGACTAATGAATTGTTTGGATCAAATAAAATATGTGTTAGAGAATGCAACTGTTTATTCACAGTATAGGGGCACAGTTTAGGCCCAGATCAGTCAGGAAGGTGGCAAACTGTTTCACACATTTCCTGCCATGTAAATCAGAAATGTTGTGTAGAACAGAACTTATATACGAGCTAAAATAAGTAAACACAAAACAAAAGTTAGTGACCAAAATCTTTAGCAAGAAGAGGTGCATCACAAAAGGAAAGAGGAACAGGAATGACCTGATATGAAACTATAAGGTACCCCTGTAAGAGATATGAATGGAGGCTGCTACAGTAAGTCTAAGGCCAACAATGTAGAGAGAAACAGATGAAAGTTTTCTTTGTATTGTTGAATTAAAATGTAAACATTCGAGCTTCCCAGCTTCCACATCAATGTAGAAAAAAAAAGAAATTTGCATTAGAAATGTGTGTCTAACTTCTATGAAGGATGACAGAAAAAATTATTGTTTCTCAAAGCAGTTTTTCTAAAAGTACATTTGTAAAATGGCAATGTGCCTCAAGTTACAAAAAATTATTTTATTATTCTCTATGTAAATATGTTTCCCATGAGTACATTTAATGATGTTTAGACTAATAATTTTGTTTAAATTTTAAGTTAATAAGATAAACTTTGAAACTGGGAAAAAAACAAATAGCAAAGTTAGCATAATTTTAGTGCCAGTGGTTGCACAGGAGATCCTGATTCTCCAGCTTCTCAGTCATGGCAAAAGGAACAACAGTCCCAGCTCTGTCGTTATTCTGGAGGAGTTCTAGCAATCATTTAGAAGATCAGCCCAAGACCTGCTCCACCAACTCTCCAATCGTGTAAGAAACTAATTCTATATATTAAATTTTGTTTGCCTATATTACCTAAAGATTTATTCTTATAATCTATAATGGAAAATTGAAATATTGAGTATGCTGATGAAAAAGGTTACATTTTCTTAAACAAATGTTCACTCCTAAATGATAAATTCAATTATAGGAACAAATTTAGGTAGGCATAAAAAGAGAAAAGTGAAAATACAACTGAAAAATTGAGGCCGGGCATGGTGGCTCACACCTGTAATCCCAGCACTTTGGGAGGCCGAGGCGGGTGGATCACGAGGTCAGGAGATCGAGACCACGGTGAAACCCCGTCTCTACTAAAAATACAAAAAATTAGCTGGGCGCGATGGCGGGCGCTTGTAGTCCCAGCTGCTCGGGAGGCTGAGGCGGGAGAATGGCGTGAACCCAGGAGGCGGAGCTTGCAGTGAGTGGAGATCCCACCACTGCACTCCAGCCTGAGCGACAGAGCGAGACTCTGTCTCAAAAAAACAAACAAACAAACAAAAAAGAAAAATTGAAGCAACTCCACATGCATTCCAGCTTTACAGAGTGAAAGTGTACATGAAATTTAATTAAGAGACAATAATTTATAATGCATAATTAACTCAAGAATTATTTGACACAATTTTGAGCATACTAAAAGGTAACTGGATTTTATAATCTAATTAAAAAGTCATATAAGTAAATACAATGACTATTACCTTTATAAATACTTTAAGACGCATTCGAGTATATGCTATAATGGAAATATTCGGCCGGGCACAGTGGCTCACACCTGTAATCCCAGCACTTTGGGAGGCCGAGGCGGGCAGATCACGAGGTCAGGAGGTTGAGACCATCCTGGTTAACATGTTGAAACCCCGTCTCTACTCAAAATGCAAAAAAAATTAGCCGGGCGTGGTGGCAGGCGCCTGTAGTCCCAGCTACTCAGGAGGCTGAGGCAGGAGAATGGCATGAACCCAGGAGGCGGAGCTTGCAGTGAGCCGAGATTGCGCTGCTGCACTCCAGCCTGAGGAACAGAGCGAGACTCCGTCTCAAAAAATAAATAAATAAATAAATAAATAAATAAATAAATAAATAAGTAAATTTTGCATAAGTAAATTATACCTCAGTAAATCTGGCTAAAATACAATGTAAATATGTGTATCAACCACCATTAATTTAAAAATTCTAGGGCCAGGCATGATGGCTTATACCTGTCATTTTGGGAGGCTGAGGCGGGAGGATCCCTTGAGCCCAGGAGTTCAAGACAAGCCTGGGTAACAGGGAGAGCCTCATCTCTATAGAAAATTAAAAAATTTAATTAGCCTATCGTGGTGGCTCACACCTGTAATCTCAGATACTTGGGAGGCTTTTTTGAGGTTATAGTGAGTTATGATCCAGCTACTGTACTCCAGCCTGGTGACAGAATGACATCTTCTCTCTATAAAAATAAAAATAAAACCTATGACATTTAACTGATTACTTATTTAATCAATTAATTGGAATAAATGATATCCTGATTATGACATTTCAATAGACATATTATTATTTATTTTAATATTTGAATAGATAAATAAAGTCCTATTTTTCTTTCAATTTGTCATTTATTTTATGTTGCTTTGAATAGAAAACTAATGCTGCAATTGTGTACACCATTAAATCATTAGGTTCTAATTTCCTTGATCTATTACGGAAAGTGATTTTCAATTTGAATATCAAGGGCATTATTTGCAGAATATTGTTATTCTGCAAATATATTCTGCAAATACATTCTGTAATATTTAAATATCATAATCAAGCAAACTCTTAAATGTGACACCTGAAACAATTATAGGCAAAGAAAATACTAGTAATATAGCTCACAGATAAAGCTTATTTAGTATAAAGTATGCAAGGAACTTTGGATTCAGACAATATGGCACAGATCCATGTTTTTCCCGCCTCTTTTTGTTATGCACAACTCTATATTTTGAAAATGACACATGTGACTAACATGAAAAAGCTCTAAGAGATGGAGGTAAACAGAAGAAGAGTTAGTTTGATATGCAAGGAATGGTGAAACAGCACAACAGCAAGGCATCTTGTGTATCCTCACTGGACAGAAGAAGGCCTTCAGACTTATTTTTCCTAATCCCCCAATCTAGCAACAGAAGATACCTCAAGTAAGCTCCTTCCTCCCTTGGATCAATCAGGAGCCGCTAGCTTGAGACACCCACCACCATCCAGGAGAAGCAGCTAGGAGAAATGCTAAGAGAGGTTCTCTCCTTCCCAGTACAGCTTGAGGCTTCCTTTTCTACCAGGAAGCACAAAGGTGGGAAAATAGAACCAGGAAGAGGGATCTAGTAGAGAAAGTGGCCTGGCTTAAGAAGATGCTTTGTCCCTGCAGGCCTAAGACTCTCTTCCCAATGACCCCAGAGTAGCCAGGGGACATTGGTTGGGGGATTCTACCACACCCCTCACAACATACCTCAGACACCTGGTAGCCTAACCTGGAGAAACTGCTTCCACTGCCATAGGCAGCACTAACAGGGAGCAGTGGAATTCCCAGCAGCACCATATTAATCAAAGAGTCTGAAATCACAATGCAAAAGCTCTAAACATTAAGTTGGTATTGAAACTACAGCCAAAACAATTGGCCAGTGCAGGACAGCTCTCCATGTGGCCTTGGATTGACCCAGTTCTCTTCCCTTTCTTCCTTGTAGGTCTTAATAATTACTGTAGATTATGCTGGGAATACATTATGGTGAGATAAGGAGGGGCTGACTGGACTAGCTGGGCCTGTTGCTCTTTCCTCTGGAAGCAGGATGTCCTTCAAAGCTTTAAGTCAATGTTTCACATTGGCTCTGAGGTATATAACCCTGAACAGGCTGTCTTAAAGAGTCCTGGCTGGGCGTGGTGGCTCATGCCTTGTAATCCCAGCACTTTAGGAGGCCAAGGTGGGTGGATCACCTGAGGTCAGGAATTGGAGACCAGCCTGGCCAACATAGTGAAACCCCGTCTCTACTAAAAATACAAAAAACTTAGCGTGGTGGCAGGCGCCTGTAATCCCAGCTACTTGGGAGGCTGAGGCACGAGAATCGCTTGAACCCAGGAGGCAGAGGTTGCAGTGAGCCAAGACCATGCCATTGCACTCCAGCCTGGGCAACAAGAACCAAGCTCCATCTCAAAAAACAAAAAAAAAAGCCCCTCAGCTGTGGTGCAAGTGGGGAATGCACAGCTGAGACTCGATGTGCCCTAGACAGCTTTCTTGAGTCTTCAGGAACCAGCTCATCATAGATCCTAGCATTCTTTTGTCCCTTGCTGCCTACCTGTAAGTCACAAATCTGCTTTGTGTAACTTGTTGCATATGAATGTATTCTGTCTCCTGCACTCAGACAAGCTGGTAAGCAGCACACAGCAAACCTAATACACAAAATGCGTCCAGCAAGCAGGGCCCCATCTAATGTAATCATAGCTTATTTGAGAAGCAGGAGGGGTGATACTTCCTAGTACCCAGCCCAGGGGAAAGACAGCAGCCTGGGGGCATGGGGATTGAATATTTTCAGAGGAAGGAAGGGTGATAAGTGGGATGTAGGTCTGCCACTTCCCACAAATGTGAATGAGATGGCTGCATGGATCAAGGCAAACAAAAGGCAATGAGGAAATAGAGGAGCATAGGTCCCTTGGTTGGGGATATTTATTTAATTAACCTGTCATTCATGGGGGCAGAGAGTGAGGGAAGTGTGTACTCAACCAGACACTAAGGCACCTGAGAGGGAAAGAAGAAAGGGGTCCTCAGATCTTCCTTGAGGCATCTGAGAAGGAATCAATACATGTGATAAAGGCCTTCACAGAAAGGGAGACTCATTATCTAAAAGACAGATATAGAGAAAGGCCAGGTATGTTTCTTTGATGAAAGGACATTGCAAATCCAATGTCTTGGGCTGAATGGCAGAGTCAGAAATGGGACCAAGGTCTCAGGGTCCCCAGATGGAGGCCAAAGGCCTTACATTTCTGTCAAGGTAAGAGGAGAAAAGAAAGAAATTCAGACTTTTTTTTTTTTTGATACAGGAGTCCACATAATATTTCCAGGTCCTGTTAGGGAGAAAAACTGGTGACATTGGAAAGTTTTAGAATGAATTCATTGACCAGTAGTGCTTATCTACCTGTGATATGGCTTTGGTCCATATTGGATGTCAGTGACCATGTTTCTCACTTGTGAGTGCATTATTGTCATTGACCCCCCGACTTCTTGTAGCACAAAAATCACCATTACCTGAGGGGACATACTCTTTGACAACTCAGAATTCAAGCCTTAACAGTGGGGCATATCCTGCCTGCCACCTAAACTACCCAAGCCCCAGTGGATTATTTAACAAAAGCAGTACTACATGGTAGGTGGATAACAGGACATTACTTTATTAATTCAGGACTACAACAAACTATCCCTTTTAAGCAACCTGTAAGGATCCATTGGATTCTCCTGTGGTGACCTGGGGCCCAGGACTCAGAGACATGCTTATGGACAGCATGGCATTGTCATGCATCAGTTCATCAGTGTGAAGAGACCACCAAACAGGCTTTTTGTGAGCAACAAGACTGTTTATTTCACCTGGGTGCAGGCAGGCTGAGTCCAAAAAGAGAGTCAGTGAAGGAAGATGGGGTGGGGCCATTTTATAGGATTTGGGTAGGTAGTGGAAAATTACAATCAAAGGGGGTTATTCTCTGGCAGGCAGGGGTGGGGGGCACAAGGTGCTCAGTGGGGGAGCTTCTGAGCCAGGAGAAGGAATTTCACAAAGTAATGTCATCAGTTAAGGCAGGAACCAGCCATTTTCACTTCTTTTGTGATCCTTCACTTGCTTCAGGCCACCTGGATGTATACGTGCAGGTCACAGGGGATATGATGGCTTAGCTTGGGCTCAGAGGCCTGACAGGCATGGTTTACTGATAGCTCTGCCAGACGACATGCACTGGACCACCATTCAGCCAGTGGATGGCTATCTTTTGACTGAGACTGGACATGGGCATTCTACCCAATGGGCCAAACTAAATGCAGTGGTGATGGCCATGCAGGCTACCTCTATCACATATCTTGCTATATTTTCAGTGACTTATGGGCAATTGCCAAAAGCCTAGCCATCTGATCAGGACAATGGCAATGGAAGGATTGGACTGTTAGAGGATATCCATGTGAGGACAAGGACTAAGAAAAACAGCTTGTTGTCTGAAAAAGACAAATATATGTCAATCATATGGGTGCTGAGGCAACTATAGCCACACTTGAGAGGAATTTATGCCATCCTTTTACATAGCCCATGGGATTTTACTTGGACAAAGGAATATTTTTTGCTATTCAAGCAACTAGATAATGGGTACACATTAGTGAAAAAAGATGGGCTTTTTAAATACATTGTCATCCTCAGGCCAATAGAGTTATTGAATAATGGAACTCACAAAGCAACTGAAGAAAGAACATCAAGATGTCCTGCTAGTGAGGGGGTAGCCCACCTGACTAGGGCAGTAGGAACACTAAACACTATGCACCAATGCAAAGGAAACAGCACTGCAGTGCATATTGAGGGACACTGAGCTCGGTTGGGTTGGAGGTGGATGAGAAACCCACCTGACTCGGCTGTCTGTGCCTGTAAAGTCTCAGTCTGTGTTCTCAACCATTCTTTTTCCTTTTCCCCTATAGAGTACATGTCCTGGGGATGAATTGCAGTTCAGGGTGCCATAGTACCCCAGAGAGGCCACCCTGTCTCTAATCTGGAGTTTATACTTCCCTTGGGTACCTCCCCTATAAGGGGATTCCACAGGGGTGGAGGACAGGACTAAGGAATGACAGACTGCTAGAATCCCTCTAATGATGCTGGATACCTCTGATCCTTCCATTTGGGTGGATGATGTTATGAGATATGCCAACTTTGTACTGGAGTGGATGATTGAGGCAGAAAGGTTTGAGTCAAGCAACAAGGGCAATGGGTGTCTGCAGAAGTAGCTTGGGACTAAAACAGACAGACCAGGTTGCTATACCAACTCAGCCTAATTCTTATCCAATAGGTAGAGAACATCTGAGACCCTGGAAAGGGTGAGAGGTGGGCATTAATCTGTCAGTCTGCTTTTCCACAAGGATGGGGCATTATAGGCCTGTGAGCATAATGCCTTAGTGGCCTCTTCCAAAGTGCCATGGTTACACCATGGGTAACCTGACAAAGTGCTGGATGCTCCATCCACGACCTCGTTCTCTCATTGACTAGAATGATCCTTCCATCTTGCCAGTGGTTAACTACTCCAGCACTCCTAATGCCACAGAGTACAGTAATGGACCCTAAGTCCTAGCTTACTGAGTGAGGACCTAGCACATGCCACATAGGAAGAATTCAAAGGTGCTATCTTTTAACTTAAATAACTTTGTGGAAAAATGTCATGACCACAACTAACGAATCTTTGGTGGGCAGGTGCTTTGATGCACCAGGCTCCTTTAATTCCAAAGATGTGTGTTCATGATGATGAAGAGAACAAGTATCGGAGAGTGCTAGCCCTCTGCGTAGAGGCTTTAGGATTGTATGAGGTAAACTGTATGAGGAAAACTCAGGAAACTACTGCCATCAATGAGACTTAGCTAGTGAGTGCCAATACCTTCATCCTCATAAATAATACTAGCACAGGGGGTCTGTGTGTGCCAGAGGGCTACATCTTTATCTGTGGGCAATCTGGGGTGACTCAAATGCGGGGTGGGCAAAGTCATGCCTGGAAAACTTACAGGTCCTACCCCATTGAGTGTGCTAGGGATGCTCCTAGAATTCACCCCCAAAATGAAGTGCTCCATTGACTCAGGAGCCTAATGCTGTATACCAGACTTACCAAAGACCTGACTGGATGTGTAACTGACTTTGGGTTTATGTCTTTTATGAGATCTTTGGTACCATTCATAGGAGTTATTGCTCATAAAAAATGAAAAGAAACCTGCCCCAAACCATGGCAAATATTGCCTCCTCCATTGCCACTGTCTTAGAAGCCAAGGAAACATCTCCCAGATCCACCCAGAAAGTTATTTTAAACAACAGAATTGTTCCAGACTTTTTTTGTTTGAGATGGAGTTTCACTCTCGTTGCCCATGCTGGAGTGCAGTGGTATGATCTCAGCTCACTGCAACCTCTGCCTCCCGGGTCTAAGTGATTCTCTTGCCTCAGACTCCAGAGTAGCTGGTATTATAGGTGTGCACCACAACTCCTGGCTAATTTTGTATTTGTTTTTTGTAGAGACAGGGTTTCTGCATGTTTGTCTGGCTGGTCTCGAACTCCTGACCTCAGGTGATCCACCTATCTTGGCCTCCCAAAGTGCTGGGATTACAGGCATGAGCCACCACACTCGGCCCTCCAGACTTTCTTTTAGCTCAACTTGGAGAAGTGTATACAATTGCCAACACCTCTTACTGTATTGGGATAAACATCTTAGGTATTGTAGAAACATAGGTAGAGGAGATCCAGAAGCTGACCCATTGGTTGTAGACAGTGGGGCCACCTGAAGAATCCTTCTTTAACCTCTATGGCCACCTCTTACCTAGATCTTTGAGACCCAGGGCTAGATTACTACTGCAGAGAGGTCTGGCTGTGCTGCTAGTGGTAGTAGTCCCCCTGGGACTAGTAAAATGTATTCTGGCTATGACTCAATGATGTTTCACTGAGACAGAGTCAGCCAAGGTGTTACATTGATCTGACAAGACAAACCTCCACCTCCAGATCTGGAGAGGTCAATGGGCATATGAAATACACCAGCTTTTCTAAGGGAAATATCTCGGTTGGAGCAGGAGACTGCAGGTCAACTTTCCAGGTGTCCTTGGACTGACCCAATTATCCCATCTTTCTTGCTTGCAGTTGTCAAGAGCAACTGTAGTATATGCTGAGAATGCAATATCCTGAGACAGGGAAGAACTGCCTGAAAGAGCCTAGGCCTTGTTACTCTCTCCCTTGACAGAGAATGTTCTTCAAAACTTTAGGCCATAGTTTCCCATTGGTCCTGAGGTGTATAACCTAGGGCAAGCTGTCTTGTGGGGCCCCTCAACTGTGGTACAAGTGGGGCATGCACAATCACTGCATCCACCTCAGGCACTTCACATGCACTCCATCCACTTCAGGCAACTTTGTTGAGCCTTGAGCTACTGGCTCATAATGGACCGGCTCACATAGGTACCTGTTGTCTCTTGCTGTTTGTCTGTAAATGATACATCTGCTTTATGTAATTTGTTGCATATGAGTGTGTTCTGTTTAACCGAACTCAGACAAGCTAGTAAATAGTACACAGTGTACCTGCCCCACACCCAGGATGTACATGCTAAAGCTAAACAGTGTGACTGCCTGCCAAAAGGAACAGTTTAAATAGAGCTCAGAATTGTCTGCCATGATAGACAAAATGTCCAGAATATAATTACAAATCACCGATCATACAAAGAACCAAGAAAATAACAATTTGAGCGAAAAAAGACAGTTAACTGACACCAACACCAAAACGCATCAGATGTTGGAATCATCTGAATATGATTTTAAAATATCTAGCAAAAATGTTTCAACATCAAATAGAAATTATCTTAAAATATATAACAAAATCGCAAAATATTAACCAAACTTGAGTTGTAAAAAAACAACAACAAAAAGAACTAAATGTAAATTATAAAAGCAAACAAACACAGTAACAGAAATGAAAAATGTGTTGGATGGAGTCAATAGTGCCATTGAGATGCGAGAAGGTAAAATCAGTGAATGTGAGGGCAGAATAGTAGAATTTAACCAATTTGAACAACATAAATAAAATAGACTGATACATAAAATGAACACAGATGTAGGTATGTGTGAGGCAACAACAAAAGATCCAACATTTTTATTACGTGTACCAGAAAAGAAGTAAAATGAGGTTGAAAGAATACTTGAAGAAATAGTGCTTCAAAAAAACCTCAAATTTGCAGAAGACACAAATGTATAGATTCAAGAAGCCTAAGATACCCTACACGGAATAAACACATTTCAAGAAACATTTTGATTAAACTTTTAAAAACTAAAGACAAAATATTTTTATTTGGTAGTTTAGAAACATAAATCTATCATTTTAAAATTATAAAGGTCAGAAGTCTTAAATGGTTTTCATTAGGCTAAAATCAAGGTGTCAGCAGCACTGCTTTCCTTCTGGGGACTCTAAAGGAGCATACATGTTCTTGCCTTTTCCAGCTTCTAGGGGCTGTTTTCATTTCTTGTCTCTTGTCCACTTCCCCATTCCTTGTCTCTTGGTTCTTTCCTCCAGTACAATTAACAATGTAGTATCTTTAAATATTTTCTACCACACTCTTCGACATTTAAAGGATCCTTGTGATTAAATTGGCCCCCCTAGATAATTAAGTATGATCTCTTATTTTAAGTTCTGCTGTTTAGTAAGCTTAATGTCATGTGCAACCTTAATACTTTCTTGCATTGTAACAACATATATTCTTATATAACATAGCATATCCTTCCTGACATGGAGAATAGGACAGGGACAGTCTTGTGGGGGGTGGGGGGGGCATTATTCTGCTTATCACAGTTAGCAAACAAAGATTTTGTGCCATGAAAACATGGAGGAAATACCCTTATCCTTATTTTTCTTCAGTCTTTCTCATCAAATAGATCTTTAGATCCAAAAGAGAAGACTCAACATTGCTTTTAATTAAATCTCAAGATGAACGAAGAGGCACTATGAGCTCTGGTCCCTAGTATTGGAGTAGAACTCACTCCAAAACAATAAGAAAGTTTAGGAAAGAGATTTTTAAGTTGCTCTATATATCTTTGAGGATTATGGAGAATAGTAAAAGTTTTAGAAGACAAGAAATGGGCAGTGTACTAATTTTTTAAAGGAAGATAGATCTCATAAACTATAGGTGAATGAGTTTGACATTACTTCTGGAAGCAATTTTAAGAAGCATGAAAACAATACTTTACAAGCACTTAGAAGAACGCTTTGCAATCATGAAACAACATGGGCACACCGAGAAGAAATTGTATCAGAAAAATGATATTTCTTCCTATTTTTTGAATCTTTATCTTGTCCTTTTATTGTTAGTTGGCATGCAATAATTGTACATATTTATGGAAACAGAGTGATATTTTGATACAGGTGTACAATGCATAATGATCAAATCAGGGTAATTAGCATTTCAAACACCTCAAACATTTATCATACTTTTGTGTTGACAACATTCAAAATCCTCTCTTCTAGCTTTTTGAAAATATACCATAAATTATAGTTATTTCCATGCGACCAGCTATAGAGCACTACAACAGAACTTATTCCTCCCATATAGCTATAATTTTGTGTCCATTAACCAACCTCCCCTCCCACATCCTTCCCAACATCTAATAACCACAATTCTACCATTTACTTTAATGAGCTCAAATTTGTTTAGCTCCTGCATATGGGTAAGGACAGACAGTATTAATTTTTCTGTGTCTGACTTATTCCACTTAACATAATGTTCGCTAGTCTTATCCATCATTCTGCAAATGACAGAATTTCATTCTTTTTATGGCAGAATAGTATTCATATATATAATATATATATATGAATGTATATACAAATTTGATATATGTATATACCACATTTTTTATCTATCCATCCATTGATGGATATTTAGCTTAATTCCATATCTTGGTTATTGTGAAGACAGCTGCAATAAATATGGAGGTGCAGATGCCTCTTAAGTGTAATGATTTCCTTTCCTTTGGATAAACACCTAGTAGTGGGATCACTAGATCATATGGTGTCTCTATTTTTGTTTTGATAAGTGAAATAATTTAACTTACCACCAACAGTGTATGGCAGTCTAATTTTTCATGTCTTACACTTCAATTTTTAATCCATTTTGAGTTTATTTTTGTATAAGGTGAGTGATAGGAGTTTAGTTTCATTCTTCTGCATATGGATATCCAATTTTTCCAGAAGCATGTATTGGAGATTGTGTCCTTTCCCAAATGTAGGTCCTTGACAAAACTAAAGACAAAGTCTTAAAAGCAGCCAGATAGAAACAGTCACCTACAGGTGAAACATCACCTATAGAGGAAAACGAATGTAAATGAAAATACGTTTTTTCATCTGAAACAATGGAGGTCAGAAACAAGTTACACAATATTTTTCAGGTAGTGAAAGAAAAGAGCTGCCAACTCTGAATGCTACAGATGTTGTAACTATGCTTCTGGAGTAAAGGAAAATTATATTTTTTGAACTGTTTAAAAATTTGTTGTTAGCAAGCTTACCATTAAATGTTTATTAAAACTGTTATTCAAACAAAATAAAGAAAAAAAGGAATTTTGAACATCAAGAAAGAAGGAAGGTATATTAATAGAATTAGCAGAAATATGAATACATCCAATAGATGTGTTTTCCTAGTGAGTATTATAAATCATAGTTGATGATAGAAACAAAAATTATAACTCCACTTGATACTAAAGGAAGTGATACTTAAAAGTATAGAAGATAAAGGAAAATAAATATAAGCTGAGCTTCCCTGCTTTAATCAAAAGGGTAAAATCATTGGTATTTATATATTGTTTTATAAATTGGATATTAAATCAGGTATTAAAATATGAAGAGTAGCATAAAAAGTATATACAAATTTCCAAAGCAAAGAGTGTATATTGTAGATGTATTCAAACATTGTAAGTAAAGCATCATGAAAACTCGAGTAGCACAGAGTAAGTCCAAAAAAAAAGGAAAACTGAAAAATGAGACCAAAACAAATGAATATGTAGTAAATAATAAAATGAAATGCTTAGGTTTTAGTACATTAATAATTACATTAAATATAAGTGACATAAATACACCAATCAAAAGAGAAATTAGCTGAATAAATAAAAAAATGCAACCTGAACTATTGCTATAGTAAGAAATACACTTCAATTCAATAGTATCAGTAGGTTGCAAGTAAAATAATATAAAAATACATACCATGGAAATATTTATCAATAAAAGGGCAAAAGTGGCTATATTAATATCTGATAATCTAGAAGTTAGATTCAAAAAATCTTACACAGAACATTACTAACAACAGAGGAGGCAGTTAGAGGCTGGCAAGGCAGATAGAGAGGAAGGGTCTTGGGAGAAAGACAGTGCCCATGGGAATGAACCTGCACTACCTTTGTGGTGTAGCTAGAATGTGGAAATGTGGTTAACAACTTCCTTTTATACCAAGATGTCTCTCAGAAGGGACAGTCCCAATTATGTTTCAATAAATCAACTAAATGTCCTTAACTTGATCCAGAGATAATTGTAATATCATTAGCATTGCAGTTTTGGTGTCCCCATGAATTTTGCTTAGGCACTTATGCCTAATAATCAAGATGGAGTCACTACTGCCAACCCTAGGTATGCACAGACAGAACACTCCCAGCAGGGAATTTTACCCCTTCCATTAAGGCAGGACCCACAAAGGACTTTCTTGTTTCTGTCACATAAAAGAATCAGAACTCAGCCCCATTTCTGGCAATGCTTGTTTGGGTCCCCTCTTGCTGCTGAGAGCTTTTCTGTTGCTTAATGAATGCTAATTTGCCTTACTCACTCTCTGGTATTTGTGTGCCTTATTCTCTTGGTTGTGGGACAAGATCTTGGACCTCACTAAATTAAGGAGTGAGGAGACTGCAACACTAATTATAAATGGATCAATTCACCAGTAAACATAACAATTCAAAATATATATGCACAAATAACAAAGTCTTAAACAACATGAAGAGAAAAATTATAGAACTAAAAAATAATAAATTATAGTTGTGGGTTTTAACAGCCTTATCTCAGCAATTGATAGAATTATTGGACAAAAATTTAACAATCAGCAAGCATGTAGAAGATCTGTACAGCACAATCAACCAACAAGATTTTATTCACACACACAAACACACACACACACACACAGACACACATATATAGATAAATATATATGTCAATTATATATATATATATATCTAAATACAGAATCAGTCCACACAAAACAGCAGAATATACAGTTTTTCAGGAGCTCATGAAATATTAACTAAAATACTAGATGATTCCTTGCACCATAAAACAAACCCTGATACATTTAAAAGAACTTATGTCATATAGAGTATGTTCTCTGACCATAGTGGAATTAAAATAAAAGTCAGTAACAGAAAGACAGCAGGAAAATGTTTAAATGCATTTTAACTACACAACACAGTTCCAAATGATCTATGGATTCAATATAAAGTCTTAAATAAAAATCAAAAAATATATTTAAACAAATGAAAGAAAAATACAACATATCAAAATATAGGAAATACAGCTAAGGCTGTGGTGGGAAAGAAATTTATAGTACTAAATGCATCATTAAAAATGAGAAAAGATCTCAAATCAATAACATACACTTGTATCTCAAGAAACTAGAAAAAGAACAGAGTAAACTGAAAGCAGGCAGAAGAAGAAAAATAATCATGACAATAACAAAAATTCACGAAATTGAAAACAGAAAAAAAATGTGAAACAAAAAGCTGGTTTATTGAAAAAATCAATCAATTGATAAACATCTATCAAAACTGACAAAAATAAATAGAGATGACACAAAACTCAACAGCAAATTTTTTTAAAAAATGCAAATGATCCAATTAGGTAATGGACAAAAGACATCAATGGACATTTTAACAAGAAAAATATTCAGATGTCAAATAATCCATGAAACATGTTCAATATTATTAATCATCATGGACATGTCAAACAAAACCATAGTGAGATATTTCTACACACCTATCAAAATGTCTTTTAAAAAATGTGAAAATAGCAAAAGCCATTCAGGATGTAAAAAATAGGATCACTCATACATTGCTAGTGGAAAAGTAAAATAATAGAGCCACTCTGAAAAATAGTTGACAGTTTTTGAAAAAGACAGACATGTTATTCATTCTTTCCACATTTTTTTTCTGCTGATTAACCTTCTCTACCTCCTCTCCAATGCCCCAGTATCCTTACTAGCTTCTGTGGGCACTCAATGTACCCAAAATTTTTTAAGAAAATAATTAAAAATTTTTCAAAGGAAAATAAAAACCAGATATGCATAGACCATAGATCCCAGCAATTGCAGTTGTGGGTGCTTAATTTGGAGTAATGAAACTTGTGTTCCCACAAAAACTTGTTCATAAATGTCTACAACAGCTTAATTTGTTACAGTTGAAAAGGTCAATAAGCCCAGGTGAATGTTTAATTTGTGGTGAATTTATACCAGAAACCATGAAATACTATTCAGTCATCAAAGGAACAAAATATTAATTAACGCAATCATTTGGATGTATTTTTAGGAAATTTTGTCGAGAGAATAAAAGTCAATTATATACATTATGTACAACAGTACAAGTAGGCCTTGAGACCTAGGGGATCATTCTGTGCTGCAGCGAGGCCCTGCCTGCCTCACCAGATGTGGTGAGCCCATCCTATCCCACTCAGAGGGGTCCAAAATCGGATCTGAATGGGAATCCGGAGAACACAGCAGGCATCCTGAAGCTCTCCCTCGGTGGAAGTCAGCTAAAGGAGGCTCTGAGGACAGGACTCCTGGGGGTTTGGCCCTGGGACAGGACAAGACACTCGCGGGCCCCTCTCCCACGCCGCCCCAAACAGGACCCCGGATCCAGCCGCAGCCGCGGCGGCAGGAGGAACCTCGCTGCCGCTGCGCGGCGGTGGCGGTATTTAAAGGGGACACAGCCTGACTGCCAGGAGCAGAGCACGAGTCAGCCCAGCCAATACGCATGCGCGAGGCGCAAGCAGCTTCCCCCATCACAGTGGTTCCCAGGGTTGTCTTAGAAACCAGTCCCCGAGGCTTGGCAAAGCAGCAGCCTTCCGGGGCAATGCATGGGTGTCGGGGCTCTGAGGCTCCGCCCTGAACTCTCCACGGGGTCGACAGGAACATCTCCGGATGGCATGAGTCGCGAAGTGCCGACCATGATGAGGAAACCCCAGGCGAGGATTGGGGAAGTAGCACGGGATCCCAGGCTCAGGCCTGCCCGGACGGTGTTGGTAGGGGGGAGTCTCCAGAAAAGCCGTGCCGCCATCTGTGATTTCGAGGACAGGTCGGCCTGCTTGCCCCTGGGCTGCTCTCTCACGCGAGGGTCTTTCTCCTCCAGAGCAGAACTCCGCAAACTCATGGGGTGCCTAGGGGTGTGTGTTTCAATTCCTCTGCTGCATGACGCAGCGTGTGTGTGTGTGTCTCTGTGTGTGTCTCCCATTCTCTCTTCTCTCTCTGTCTCTCAGTCTCTGTGTGTTTCTTTCCAACTGTCTGTGGGTTTGTGCCTTCCAAAGTTGCGTCAGGGCTACCAGGTCGATGGAGGATTGCGGGTGTTGCGAATTTTGAAGAACCCTCTTTACTCCCCTGGTAGGTATTTGGAAACGTGGCGTGGGTCAGGCATAGGCGGCCCCCCCAACCCCCGGGTCCCAGGTGTTCTTTGATTTTCCTTGGCATTGATGGAAACGTCAGCCATTTAACCCTTCCACTGGCACATACCTGGACACCACCCTTTGTTTCGCCGTCGCCCCGTATGCCTCCGGTGACACACATTACCACCACCTGCTGTGGGATTGGCCAGTGCCACGCCTGGTCACATGGTCTCCCCCTCGGATTCGCCTGTGTTCCTCATTGCAGGTGTCCTGGAAAGCACGGTCAGCTTTCCGAAACCCCAGGGCTTTTACAAGCCTGGCAGGCCACTGCTCTTTCAAAGGAGGAGGGAGGCAGAGGGCTGATGGATGAGTGAATTTGCAGCTGACACTAGGCCTTGAGACCGATGGGATCATTCTGTGCTGCAGCCAGGCCCTGCCGGCCTGACCAGATGTGGTGAGCCCATCCTGTCTCACTCGGAGAGGGCCAAAATCAGATCTCAACGGGAGTCCGGAGAACACAGCAGGCGTCCTGAAGCTCCCCCTCCCTCGGTGGAAGTGGGCTCAAGCAGCTCCTGAGGACAGGACCCCTGGGGGTTTGGGCCTGGGACAGGACGAGACACCTGCGGGCTCCTCTCCCACGCCGCCCCAAACAGGACCCAGGATGAAGCCGCCGCCGCGGCGGCAGCATGAGCGTCTTGGCCGCTGTGCGGCGGCGACGATATTTAAAGGGGACGCAGCCTATATGTCAGGAGTGGAGCGCGAATCGGCTCAGCCAATGCGCATGCGCGAGGCGCGAATGGTTTCTCCCGTCACAGTGATTCCCACGGTTCTCTTGGAAACCAGGCCCCGAGGCTTGGCAGAGCAGGAGCCCTCCGTGGCAGTGCTTGGGTGTCGAGGCTCTGAGGCTAAGGCCTCATCTCTCCAGGGGGTAGAAGGGAAGGTCTCCGGATGCCAGGAGTCGCAAAGGGCCGACCACGATGATGAAACCCCAGGCGGAGACGGGGGAAGCAGCACGGGATACCAGCCTCAGGCCTGCACGGATGGTGTTGGTTGGAGTGAGTCTCCCCCAAAGTCGTGCCGCCGTCCGTGATCTCGATGACGGGTCAGCTTGCGTGCCCCTGGGCTGCTCTCCTCTGCTGTATGACTCTGTTTGTGTGTGTGTGTGTGTGTGTGTGTGTGTGTGTCTGTGAGCGTCTCCCATTCTCTCTTCTCTCTCTGCCTCTCAGTCTCTGTGTGTTTCTTTCCCACTGTCTGTGGGTTTGTGCCAGCCGAAGTTGCGTCATGGCTACCAGTTCAGTGGAGGATTGGGGGTGTTGCGAATTTTGCAGAAACCTCTTTGCTCCTCTGGTAGGCATTTGAAAACGTGGCTTGCGTCAGGCACAGGCGTCCCCCCAAACCCCCGGGTCCCAGGTGTTCTTTGATTTTCCTTGGCATTGATGGAAAGGTCAGCCATTTAACCCTTCCACCGGCACATACCTGGACACCACCCTTTGTTTCGCCGTCGCCCCGTATGCCTCTGGTGACACACATTAACACCAACTGCTGTGGGATTGGCCAGTGCCACGCCTGGTCACATGGTCTCCCCCTCGGATTCGCCTGTGTTCCTCATTGCAGGTGTCCTGGAAAGCGCCGTCGGCTTTCCGGAACCCCAGGGCTTTTACAAGCGGTGCAGGCCACTGCTCTTTCAAAGGAGGAGGGAGGCAGAGGGCTGATGGATGAGTGAATTTGCAGCTGACACTAGGCCTTGAGACCTATGGGATCATTCTGTGCTGCAGCCAGGCCCTGCCGGCCTGACCAGATGCGGTGAGCCCATCCTGTCTCACTCGGAGAGGGCCAAAATCGGATCTTAACGGTAGTCCAGAGAACACAGCAGGCGTCCTGAAGCTCCCCCTCCCTCGGTGGAAGTGGGCTCAAGCAGCTCCTGAGGACAGGACCCCTGGGGGTTTGGGCCTGGGACAGGACGAGACACCCGTGGTCCCCTCTCCCACGCCGCCTGAAACAGGACCCAGGATCTAGCCACCGCCGCGGCGGCAACAAGAGCATCACGGCCGCTGCGCGGCGGTGGCGATATTTAAAGGGGATGCAGCCTGTCTGTCAGGAGTGGAGCGCGAATGGGCTCAGCCAACGCGCATGCGCGAGGCGCAAACGGTTTCTCCCGTCACAGTGATTCCCACGGTTGTCTTAGAAACCAGGCCCGGAGGCTTAGCAGAGCAGGAGCTCTTCGTGGCAGTGCTTGGGTGTCGAGGCTCTGAGGCTAAGGCCTCACCTCTCCACGGGGTCGAAGGGAAGGTCTCCGGATGCCAGGAGTCGCAAAGGGCCGACCATGATGATGAAACCCCAGGCGGAGACGGGGGAAGCAGCACGGGATACCAGCCTCAGGCCTGCACGGATGGTGTTGGTTGGAGTGAGTCTCCCCCAAAGTCGTGCCGCCGTCCGTGATCTCGATGACGGGTCGTCTTGCGTGACCCTGGGCTGCGCTCCTCTGCTGTATGACCCTGTGTGTGTGCGTGTGTGTGTGTGTGTGTGTGTGTCTGTGAGTGTCTCCCATTCTCTCTTCTCTCTCTGCCTCTTAGTCTCTATGTGTTTCTTTCCCACTGTCTGTGGGTTTGTGCCTTCCGAAGTTGCGTCAGGGCTACCAGGTCGATGGAGGATTGGGGGTGTTGCAAATTTTGCAGAAACCTCTTTGCTCCTCTGGTAGGCATTTGAAAACGTGGCTTGGGTCAGGCACAGGCGGCCCCCCCAACCCCCGGGTCCCAAGTGTTCTTTGATTTTCCTTGGCCTTGATGGAAAGGACAGCTGTTTAACCCTTCCACCGGCACATACCTGGACACCACCCTTTGTTTCGCCATCACCCCGTATGCCTCCGGTGACACACATTAACACCACCTGCTGTGGGATTGGCCAGTGCCACGCCTGGTCACATGGTCTCCCCCTCGGATTCGCCTGTGTTCCTCATTGCAGGTGTCCTGGAAAGCGCGGTCGGCTTTCCGGAACCCCAGGGCTTTTACAAGCTGGGCAGGCCACTGCTCTTTCAAAGGAGGAGGGAGGCAGAGGGCTGATGGATGAGTGAATTTGCAGCTGACACTAGGCCTTGAGACCTATGGGATCATTCTGTGCTGCAGCCAGGCCCTGCCGGCCTGACCAGATGTGGTGAGCCCATCCTGTCTCACTCGGAGAGGGCCAAAATCGGATCTCAACGGGAGTCCGGAGAACACAGCAGGCGTCCTGAAGCTCCCCCTCCCTCGGTGGAAGTGGGCTCAAGCAGCTCCTGAGGACAGGACCCCTGGGGGTTTGGGCCTGGTACAGGACGAGACACGCGCGGCCTCCTCTCCCACGCCGCCCCAAACAGGACCCAGGATCCAGCCGCCGCCGCGGCGGCAGCAGGAGCATCTCGGCCGCCGTGCGGCAGCGGCGATATTTAAAGGGGACGCAGCCTATCTGTCAGGAGAGGAGCGCGAATGGGCTCAGCCAACGCGCATGCGCGAGGCGGGAAAGGTTTCTCCCGTCACAGTGGTTCCCACGGTTGTCTTAGAAACCAGGCCCCGAGGCTTGGCAGAGCAGGAGCCTTCCGTGGCACTGCTTGTGTGTTGAGGCTCTGAGGCTAAGGCTGACCTCTCCACGGGGTCGAAGGGAACGTCTCCGGATGCCAAGAGTCGCAAAGGGCCGACCATGATGATGAAACCCCAGGCGGAGACGGGGGAAGCAGCACGGGATACCAGCCTCAGGCCTGCATGGATGGTGTTGGTTGGAGTGAGTCTCCCCCAAAGTCGTGCCGCCGTCCGTGATCTCGATGACGGGTCGGCTTGCGTGCCCCTGGGCTGCTCTCCTCTGCTGTATGACTCTGTTAGTGTGTATGTGTGTGTGTGTGTGTGTGTGTGTGTGTGTCTGTGAGCGTCTCCCATTCTCTCTTCTCTCTCTGCCTCTCAGTCTCTTTGTGTTTCTTTCCCACTGTCTGTGGGTTTGTGCCAGCCGAAGTTGCGTCATGGCTACCAGTTCAGTGGAGGATTGGTGGTGTTGCGAATTTTGCAGAACCCTCTTTGCTCCTCTGGTAGGCATTTGAAAACGTGGCTTGGGTCAGGCACAGACGGCCCCCCAAACCCCCGGGTCCCAGGTGTTCTTTGATTTTCCTTGGCATTGATGAAAACGTCAGCAATTTAACCCTTCCACCGGCACATACCTAGACACCACCCTTTGTTTCGCCGTCGCCCCGTATGCCTCTGGTGACACACATTAACACCAACTGCTGTGGGATTGGCCAGTGCCACGCCTGGTCACATGGTCTCCCCCTCGGATTCGCCCGTGTTCCTCATTGCAGGTGTCCTGGAAAGCGCGGTCGGCTTTCCGGAACCCCAGGGCTTTTACAAGCCGGGCAGGCCACTGCTCTTTCAAAGGAGGAGGGAGGCAGAGGGCTGATGGATGAGTGAATTTGCAGCTGACACTAGGCCTTGAGACCTATGGGATCATTCTGTGCTGCAGCCAGACCCTGCCGGCCTGACCAGATGTGGTGAGCCCATCCTGTCTCACTCGGAGAGGGCCAAAATCAGATCTGAACGGGAGTCCGCAGAACACAGCAGGCGTCCCGAAGCTCCCCCTCCCTCGGTGGAAGTGGGCTCAAGCAGCTCCTGAGGACAGGACCCCTGGGGCTTTGGGCCAGGGACAGGATGAGACACCCGCGGCCTCCTCTCCCACGCCGCCCCAAACAGGACCCAGTATCCAGCCGCCGCCGCGGCGGCAGCAGCAGCATCACGGCCGCTGCGCGGCGGTGGCAATATTTAAAGGGGATGCAGCCTATCTGTCAGGAGTGGAGCGCGAATGGGCTCAGCCAACGGGCATGCGCGAGGCGCGAACGGTTTCTCCCGTCACAGTGGTTCCCACGGATTTCTTAGAAACTAGGCCCCGACGCTTGGCAGAGCAGGAGCCCTCCGTGGCAGTGCTTGGGTGTCGAGGCTCTGAGGCTAAGGCCTCACCTCTCCACGGGGTCGAAGGGAAGGTCTCCGGATGCCAGGAGTCGCAAAGGGCCGACCATGATGATGAAACCCCAGGCGGAGACGGGGGAAGCAGCACGGGATACCAGCCTCAGGCCTGCACGGATGGTGTTGGTTAGAGTGAGTGTCCCCCAAAGTCGTGCCGCCGTCCGTGATCTCGATGACAGGTCGGCTTGCGTGCCCCTGGGCTGCTCTCCTCTGCTGTATGACTCTGAGTGTGTGTGTGTGTGTGTGTGTGTGAGTTGGTGTCTGTGTGAGTGTCTCCCTTTCTCTCTTCTCTCTCCGTCTTAGTCTCTGTGTGTTTCTTTCCCACTGTCTGTGGGTTTGTGCCTTCCGAAGTTGCGTCAGGTCTACCAGGTCGATGGAGTATTGGGGGTGTTGCGAATTTTGCAGAAACCTCTTTGCTCCTCTGGTAGGCATTTGAAAACGTGGCTTGGGTCAGGCACAGGCGGCCCCCCCAACCCCCGGGTCCCAAGTGTTCTTTGATTTTCCTTGGCATTGATGGAAACGTCAGCAGTTTAACCCTTCCACCGGCACATACCTGGACACCACCCTTTGTTTCGCCGTCGCCCCGTATGCCTCCGGTGACACACATTAACACCACCTGCTGTGGGATTGGCCAGTGCCACGCGTGGTCACATGGTCTCCCCCTCGGATTCGCCTTTGTTCCTCATTGCAGGTGTCCTGGAAAGCGTGGTCGGCTTTCCGGAACCCAAGGGCTTTTACAAGCCGGGCAGGCCACTGCTCTTTCAAAGGAGGAGGGAGGCAGAGGGCTGATGGATGAGTGAATTTGCAGCTGACCCTAGGCCTTGAGACTGATGGGATCATTCTGTGCTGCAACCAGGCCCTGCCGGCCTGACCAGATGTGGTGAGCCCATCCTGTCTCACTCCGAGAGGGCCAAAATCAGATCTCAACGGGAGTCCGGAGAACACAGCAGGCGTCCTGAAGCTCCCCCCACCCTCGGTGGAAGTGGGCTCAAGCAGCTCCTGAGGACAGGAGCCCTGGGGGTTGGGGACTGGGACAGAACGAGACACCCGCGGCCTCCTCTCCCACGCTGCCCCAAACGGGTCCAGGATCCAGCCGCCGCCGTGGCGGCAGCAGGAGTATCTCGGCCGCTGTGCGGTGGTGGCGATATTTAAAGGGGACGCAGCCTATCTGTCAGGAGTGGAGCGCGAATGGGCTCAGCCAACGCGCATGCCCGAGGCGCGAAGGGTTTCTCCCGTCCCAGTGGTTCCCACGGTTGTCTTAGAAACCAGGCCCCGAGGCTTGGCAGAGCAGGAGCCCTCCGTGGCAGTGCTTGGGTGTGGAGGCTCTGAGGCTAAGGCCTCACCTCCCAGGGGGTCGAAGAGAAGGTCTCCGGATGCCAGGAGTCGCAAAGGGCCGACCATGATGATGAAACCCCAGGCGGAGACGGGGGAAGCAGCACGGGATACCAGCCTCAGGCCTGCATGGACGGTGTTGGTTGGGGTGAGTCTCCCCAAAATTGGTGCCGCCGTCCGTGATCTCGATGACGGGTCGGCCTGCGTGCCCCTGGGCTGATCTCCTCTGCTGTATGACTCTGTGTGTGTGTGTGT
Organism: Pan troglodytes; assembly: GCF_028858775.2. NCBI lineage: Eukaryota > Metazoa > Chordata > Mammalia > Primates > Hominidae > Pan > Pan troglodytes. Next base: position 15,067,752 of record NC_072412.2, on the reverse strand, counting down.
GTTTGTGTGTGTGTGTGTGTGTGTGTGAGTTGGTGTCTGTGTGAGTGTCTCCCATTGACTCTTCTCTTTCTGCCTCTTAGTCTCTGTGTGTTTCTTTCCTACTGTCTGTGGGTTTGTGCCTTCCAAAGTTGCGTCAGGGCTACCAGGTCGATGAAGGATTGGGGGTGTTGCGAATTTTGCAGAAACCTCTTTGCTCCTCTGGTAGGCATTTGAAAACGTGGCTTGGGTCAGGCACAGGCGGCCCCCCCAACCCCCGGGTCCCAAGTGTTCTTTGATTTTCCTTGGCATTGTTGGAAAGGTCAGCCGTTTAACCCTTCCACCGGCACATACCTGGACACCACCCTTTGTTTCGCCGTCGCCCCGTATGCCTCCGGTGACACACATTAACACCACCTGCTGTGGGATTGGCCAGTGCCACGCGTGGTCACATGGTCTCCCCCTCGGATTCGCCTGTGTTCCTCATTGCAGGTGTCCTGGAAAGCGCGGTCGGCTTTCCGGAACCCCAGGGCTTTTACAAGCCGGGCAGGCCACTGCTCTTTCAAAGGAGGAGGGAGGCAGAGGGCTGATGGATGAGTGAATTTGCAGCTGACACTAGGCCTTGAGACCTATGGGATCATTCTGTGCTGCAGCCAGGCCCTGCCGGCCTGACCAGATGCGGTGAGCCCATCCTGTCTCACTCGGAAAGGGCCAAAATCGGATCTCAACGGGAGTCCGGAGAACACAGCAGGCGTCCTGAAGCTCCCCCTCCTTCGGTGGAAATGGGCTCATGCAGCTCCTGAGGACAGGTCCCCTGGGGTTTTGGGCCTGGGACAGGACGAGACACCCGCGGCCCCCTCTCCCACGCCGCCCCAAACAGGTCCCAGGATCCAGCCGCTGCCGTGGCAGCAGGAGGAGCATCATGGCCGCCGCGCGGCGGTGGCGATATTTAAAGGGGACACAGCCTATCTGTCAGGAGGGGAGCGCGAATCGGCTCAGCCAATGCGCATGCGCGAGTCGCGAACCGTTTCTCCCGTCACAGTGGTTCCCAAGATTGTCGTAGAAACCAGGCCCCGAGGCTTGGCAGAGCAGGAGCCCTCCGTGGCAGTGCTTGGGTATCGAGGCTCTGAGGCTAAGGCCTCACCTCGCCACGGGGTGGAAGGGAACGTCTCCGGATGCCAGGAGTCGCAAAGGGCCGACCAAGATGATGAAACCCCAGGCAGAGTCGGGGGAAGCAGCACGGGATCCCAGCCTCAGGCCTGCACGGACGGTGTTGGTTGGGGTGAGTCTCCCCAAAAGTCGTGCCGCCGTCCGTGATCTCAAGGACGGGTCTTCCTGCGTGCCCCTGGGCTGCTCTCCTCTGCTGTATGACTGTGAGTGTGTGTGTGTGTGCGTGTGTGTGTGTGTAGGTGTCTGTGTATGTGTCTCCCATTCTCTCTTCTCTGTCTGTCTCTTAGTCTCTGTGTGTTTTTTTCCCACTGTCTGTGGGTTTGTGCCAGCCGAAGTTGCGTCAGGGCTACCAGTTCAGTGGAGGATTGGGGGTGTTGCGAATTTTGCAGAAACCTCTTTGCTCCTCTGGTAGGCATTTGAAAACATGGCTTGGGTCAGGCACAGACGGCCCCCCAAACCCCCGGGTCCCAGGTGTTCTTTGATTTTCCTTGGCATTGATGGAAACGTCAGCCATTTAACCCTTCCACCGGCACATACCTGGACACCACCCTTTGTTTCGCCGTCGCCCCGTATGCCTCCGGTGACACACATTAACACCACCTGCTGTGGGATTGGCCAGTGCCACGCCTGGTCACATGGTCTCCCCCTCGGATTCGCCTGTGTTCCTCATTGCAGGTGTCCTGGAAAGCGCGGTCGGCTTTCCGGAACCCCAGGGCTTTTACAAGCCGGGCAGGCCACTGCTCTTTCAAAGGAGGAGGGAGGCAGAGGGCTGATGGATGAGTGAATTTGCAGCTGACACTAGGCCTTGAGACCTATGGGATCATTCTGTGCTGCAGCCAGGCCCTGCCGGCCTGACCAGATGCGGTGAGCCCATCCTGTCTCACTCGGAAAGGGCCAAAATCGGATCTCAACGGGAGTCCGGAGAACACAGCAGGCGTGCTGAAGCTCCCCCTCCTTCGGTGGAAATGCGCTCATGCAGCTCCTGAGGACAGGTCCCCTGGGGTTTTGGGCCTGGGACAGGACGAGACACCCGCGGCCCCCTCTCCCACGCCGCCCCAAACAGGTCCCAGGATCCAGCCGCTGCCGTGGCAGCAGGAGGAGCATCATGGCCGCCGCGCGGCGGTGGCGATATTTAAAGGGGACACAGCCTATCTGTCAGGAGTGGAGCGCGAATCGGCTCAGCCAATGCGCATGCGCGAGTCGCGAACCGTTTCTCCCGTCACAGTGGTTCCCAAGATTGTCGTAGAAACCAGGCCCCGAGGCTTGGCAGAGCAGGAGCCCTCCGTGGCAGTGCTTGGGTATCGAGGCTCTGAGGCTAAGGCCTCACCTCGCCACGGGGTGGAAGGGAACGTCTCCGGATGCCAGGAGTCGCAAAGGGCCGACCATGATGATGAAACCCCAGGCAGAGTCGGGGGAAGCAGCACGGGATCCCAGCCTCAGGCCTGCACGGACGGTGTTGGTTGGGGTGAGTCTCCCCAAAAGTCGTGCCGCCGTCCGTGATCTCAAGGACGGGTCTTCCTGCGTGCCCCTGGGCTGCTCTCCTCTGCTGTATGACTGTGAGTGTGTGTGTGTGTGTGTGTGTGTGTGTGTGTGTAGGTGTCTGTGTATGTGTCTCCCATTCTCTCTTCTCTGTCTGTCTCTCAGTCTCTGTGTGTTTCCTTCCCACTATCTGTGGGTTTGTGCCAGCCGAAGTTGCGTCAGGGCTACCGGGTCGGTGGAGGATTGGGGATGATGCGAATTTTGCAGAACCCTCTTTGCTCCTCTGGTAGGCATTTGAAAACGTGGCTTGGGCAGGCACAGGCGGCCCCCCCAATCCCCGGGTCCCAGGTGTTCTTTGATATTCCTTGGCATTGATGGAAACGTCAGCCGTTTCCCCCTTCCACTGGCACATACCTGGACATGATGCTTTGTTTGGCCGTCACCCCGTATGCCTCCAGTGACACATATTAACACCAACTGCTGTGGGATTGGCCAGTGCCACGCGTGGTCACATGGTCACCCCCTCGGATTCGCCTCTGTTCCTCATTGCAGGTGTCCTGGAAAGCGCGGTCGGCTTTCCGGAACCCCAGGGCTTTTACAAGCCGGGCAGGCCACTGCTCTTTCAAAGGAGGAGGGAGGCAGAGGGCTGATGGATGAGTGAATTTGCAGCTGACACTAGGCCTTGAGACCTATGGGATCATTCTGTGCTGCAGCCAGGCCCTGCCGGCCTGACCAGATGCGGTGAGCCCATCCTGTCTCACTCGGAAAGGGCCAAAATCGGATCTCAACGGGAGTCCGGAGAACACAGCAGGCGTCCTGAAGCTCCCCCTCCTTCGGTGGAAGTGGGCTCATGCAGCTCCTGAGGACAGGTCCCCTGGGGTTTTGGGCCTGGGACAGGACGAGACACCCGCGGCCCCCTCTCCCACGCCGCCCCAAACAGGTCCCAGGATCCAGCCGCTGCCGTGGCAGCAGGAGGAGCATCATGGCCGCCGCGCGGCGGTGGCGATATTTAAAGGGGACACAGCCTATCTGTCAGGAGTGGAGCGCGAATCGGCTCAGCCAATGCGCATGCGCGAGTCGCGAACCGTTTCTCCCGTCACAGTGGTTCCCAAGATTGTCGTAGAAACCAGGCCCCGAGGCTTGGCAGAGCAGGAGCCCTCCGTGGCAGTGCTTGGGTATCGAGGCTCTGAGGCTAAGGCCTCACCTCGCCACGGGGTGGAAGGGAACGTCTCCGGATGCCAGGAGTCGCAAAGGGCCGACCATGATGATGAAACCCCAGGCAGAGTCGGGGGAAGCAGCACGGGATCCCAGCCTCAGGCCTGCACGGACGGTGTTGGTTGGGGTGAGTCTCCCCAAAAGTCGTGCCGCCGTCCGTGATCTCAAGTACGGGTCTTCCTGCGTGCCCCTGGGCTGCTCTCCTCTGCTGTATGACTGTGAGTGTGTATGTGTGTGTGTGTGTGTGTGTGTGTGTGTAGGTGTCTGTGTATGTGTCTCCCATTCTCTCTTCTCTGTCTGTCTCTCAGTCTCTGTGTGTTTCCTTCCCACTATCTGTGGGTTTGTGCCAGCCGAAGTTGCGTCAGGGCTACCGGGTCGGTGGAGGATTGGGGATGATGCGAATTTTGCAGAACCCTCTTTGCTCCTCTGGTAGGCATTTGAAAACGTGGCTTGGGCAGGCACAGGCGGCCCCCCCAACCCCCGGGTCCCAGGTGTTCTTTGATATTCCTTGGCATTGATGGAAACGTCAGCCGTTTCCCCCTTCCACTGGCACATACCTGGACATGATGCTTTGTTTGGCCGTCACCCCGTATGCCTCCAGTGACACATATTAACACCAACTGCTGTGGGATTGGCCAGTGCCACGCGTGGTCACATGGTCACCCCCTCGGATTCGCCTCTGTTCCTCATTGCAGGTGTCCTGGAAAGCGCGGTCGGCTTTCCGGAACCCCAGGGCTTTTACAAGCCGGGCAGGCCACTGCTCTTTCAAAGGAGGAGGGAGGCAGAGGGCTGATGGATGAGTGAATTTGCAGCTGACACTAGGCCTTGAGACCTATGGGATCATTCTGTGCTGCAGCCAGGCCCTGCCGGCCTGACCAGATGCGGTGAGCCCATCCTGTCTCACTCGGAAAGGGCCAAAATCGGATCTCAACGGGAGTCCGGAGAACACAGCAGGCGTCCTGAAGCTCCCCCTCCTTCGGTGGAAGTGGGCTCATGCAGCTCCTGAGGACAGGTCCCCTGGGGTTTTGGGCCTGGGACAGGACGAGACACCCGCGGCCCCCTCTCCCACGCCGCCCCAAACAGGTCCCAGGATCCAGCCGCTGCCGTGGCAGCAGGAGGAGCATCATGGCCGCCGCGCGGCGGTGGCGATATTTAAAGGGGACACAGCCTACCTGTCAGGAGTGGAGCGCGAATCGGCTCAGCCAATGCGCATGCGCGAGTCGCGAACCGTTTCTCCCGTCACAGTGGTTCCCAAGATGGTCGTAGAAACCAGGCCCCGAGGCTTGGCAGAGCAGGAGCCCTCCGTGGCAGTGCTTGGGTATCGAGGCTCTGAGGCTAAGGCCTCACCTCGCCACGGGGTGGAAGGGAACGTCTCCGGATGCCAGGAGTCGCAAAGGGCCGACCACGATGATGAAACCCCAGGCAGAGTCGGGGGAAGCAGCACGGGATCCCAGCCTCAGGCCTGCACGGACGGTGTTGGTTGGGGTGAGTCTCCCCAAAAGTCGTGCCGCCGTCCGTGATCTCAAGGACGGGTCTTCCTGCGTGCCCCTGGGCTGCTCTCCTCTGCTGTATGACTGTGAGTGTGTGTGTGTGTGTGTGTGTGTGTGTGTGTGTGTAGGTGTCTGTGTATGTGTCTCCCATTCTCTCTTCTCTGTCTGTCTCTCAGTCTCTGTGTGTTTCCTTCCCACTATCTGTGGGTTTGTGCCAGCCGAAGTTGCGTCAGGGCTACCGGGTCGGTGGAGGATTGGGGATGATGCGAATTTTGCAGAACCCTCTTTGCTCCTCTGGTAGGCATTTGAAAACGTGGCTTGGGCAGGCACAGGCGGCCCCCCCAACCCCCGGGTCCCAGGTGTTCTTTGATATTCCTTGGCATTGATGGAAACGTCAGCCGTTTCCCCCTTCCACTGGCACATACCTGGACATGATGCTTTGTTTGGCCGTCACCCCGTATGCCTCCAGTGACACATATTAACACCAACTGCTGTGGGATTGGCCAGTGCCACGCGTGGTCACATGGTCACCCCCTCGGATTCGCCTCTGTTCCTCATTGCAGGTGTCCTGGAAAGCGCGGTCGGCTTTCCGGAACCCCAGGGCTTTTACAAGCCGGGCAGGCCACTGCTCTTTCAAAGGAGGAGGGAGGCAGAGGGCTGATGGATGAGTGAATTTGCAGCTGACACTAGGCCTTGAGACCTATGGGATCATTCTGTGCTGCAGCCAGGCCCTGCCGGCCTGACCAGATGCGGTGAGCCCATCCTGTCTCACCCGGAAAGGGCCAAAATCGGATCTCAACGGGAGTCCGGAGAACACAGCAGGCGTCCTGAAGCTCCCCCTCCTTCGGTGGAAGTGGGCTCATGCAGCTCCTGAGGACAGGTCCCCTGGGGTTTTGGGCCTGGGACAGGACGAGACACCCGCGGCCCCCTCTCCCACGCCGCCCCAAACAGGTCCCAGGATCCAGCCGCTGCCGTGGCAGCAGGAGGAGCATCATGGCCGCCGCGCGGCGGTGGCGATATTTAAAGGGGACACAGCCTATCTGTCAGGAGTGGAGCGCGAATCGGCTCAGCCAATGCGCATGCGCGAGTCGCGAACCGTTTCTCCCGTCACAGTGGTTCCCAAGATTGTCGTAGAAACCAGGCCCCGAGGCTTGGCAGAGCAGGAGCCCTCCGTGGCAGTGCTTGGGTATCGAGGCTCTGAGGCTAAGGCCTCACCTCGCCACGGGGTGGAAGGGAACGTCTCCGGATGCCAGGAGTCGCAAAGGGCCGACCATGATGATGAAACCCCAGGCAGAGTCGGGGGAAGCAGCACGGGATCCCAGCCTCAGGCCTGCACGGACGGTGTTGGTTGGGGTGAGTCTCCCCAAAAGTCGTGCCGCCGTCCGTGATCTCAAGGACGGGTCTTCCTGCGTGCCCCTGGGCTGCTCTCCTCTGCTGTATGACTGTGAGTGTGTGTGTGTGTGTGTGTGTGTGTGTGTGTGTGTAGGTGTCTGTGTATGTGTCTCCCATTCTCTCTTCTCTGTCTGTCTCTCAGTCTCTGTGTGTTTCCTTCCCACTATCTGTGGGTTTGTGCCAGCCGAAGTTGCGTCAGGGCTACCGGGTCGGTGGAGGATTGGGGATGATGCGAATTTTGCAGAACCCTCTTTGCTCCTCTGGTAGGCATTTGAAAACGTGGCTTGGGCAGGCACAGGCGGCCCCCCCAACCCCCGGGTCCCAGGTGTTCTTTGATATTCCTTGGCATTGATGGAAACGTCAGCCGTTTCCCCCTTCCACTGGCACATACCTGGACATGATGCTTTGTTTGGCCGTCACCCCGTATGCCTCCAGTGACACATATTAACACCAACTGCTGTGGGATTGGCCAGTGCCACGCGTGGTCACATGGTCACCCCCTCGGATTCGCCTCTGTTCCTCATTGCAGGTGTCCTGGAAAGCGCGGTCGGCTTTCCGGAACCCCAGGGCTTTTACAAGCCGGGCAGGCCACTGCTCTTTCAAAGGAGGAGGGAGGCAGAGGGCTGATGGATGAGTGAATTTGCAGCTGACACTAGGCCTTGAGACCTATGGGATCATTCTGTGCTGCAGCCAGGCCCTGCCGGCCTGACCAGATGCGGTGAGCCCATCCTGTCTCACTCGGAAAGGGCCAAAATCGGATCTCAACGGGAGTCCGGAGAACACAGCAGGCGTCCTGAAGCTCCCCCTCCTTCGGTGGAAGTGGGCTCATGCAGCTCCTGAGGACAGGTCCCCTGGGGTTTTGGGCCTGGGACAGGACGAGACACCCGCGGCCCCCTCTCCCACGCCGCCCCAAACAGGTCCCAGGATCCAGCCGCTGCCGTGGCAGCAGGAGGAGCATCATGGCCGCCGCGCGGCGGTGGCGATATTTAAAGGGGACACAGCCTATCTGTCAGGAGTGGAGCGCGAATCGGCTCAGCCAATGCGCATGCGCGAGTCGCGAACCGTTTCTCCCGTCACAGTGGTTCCCAAGATTGTCGTAGAAACCAGGCCCCGAGGCTTGGCAGAGCAGGAGCCCTCCGTGGCAGTGCTTGGGTATCGAGGCTCTGAGGCTAAGGCCTCACCTCGCCACGGGGTGGAAGGGAACGTCTCCGGATGCCAGGAGTCGCAAAGGGCCGACCATGATGATGAAACCCCAGGCAGAGTCGGGGGAAGCAGCACGGGATCCCAGCCTCAGGCCTGCACGGACGGTGTTGGTTGGGGTGAGTCTCCCCAAAAGTCGTGCCGCCGTCCGTGATCTCAAGGACGGGTCTTCCTGCGTGCCCCTGGGCTGCTCTCCTCTGCTGTATGACTGTGAGTGTGTGTGTGTGTGTGTGTGTGTGTGTGTGTGTGTAGGTGTCTGTGTATGTGTCTCCCATTCTCTCTTCTCTGTCTGTCTCTCAGTCTCTGTGTGTTTCCTTCCCACTATCTGTGGGTTTGTGCCAGCCGAAGTTGCGTCAGGGCTACCGGGTCGGTGGAGGATTGGGGATGATGCGAATTTTGCAGAACCCTCTTTGCTCCTCTGGTAGGCATTTGAAAACGTGGCTTGGGCAGGCACAGGCGGCCCCCCCAACCCCCGGGTCCCAGGTGTTCTTTGATATTCCTTGGCATTGATGGAAACGTCAGCCGTTTCCCCCTTCCACTGGCACATACCTGGACATGATGCTTTGTTTGGCCGTCACCCCGTATGCCTCCAGTGACACATATTAACACCAACTGCTGTGGGATTGGCCAGTGCCACGCGTGGTCACATGGTCACCCCCTCGGATTCGCCTCTGTTCCTCATTGCAGGTGTCCTGGAAAGCGCGGTCGGCTTTCCGGAACCCCAGGGCTTTTACAAGCCGGGCAGGCCACTGCTCTTTCAAAGGAGGAGGGAGGCAGAGGGCTGATGGATGAGTGAATTTGCAGCTGACACTAGGCCTTGAGACCTATGGGATCATTCTGTGCTGCAGCCAGGCCCTGCCGGCCTGACCAGATGCGGTGAGCCCATCCTGTCTCACTCGGAAAGGGCCAAAATCGGATCTCAACGGGAGTCCGGAGAACACAGCAGGCGTCCTGAAGCTCCCCCTCCTTCGGTGGAAGTGGGCTCATGCAGCTCCTGAGGACAGGTCCCCTGGGGTTTTGGGCCTGGGACAGGACGAGACACCCGCGGCCCCCTCTCCCACGCCGCCCCAAACAGGTCCCAGGATCCAGCCGCTGCCGTGGCAGCAGGAGGAGCATCATGGCCGCCGCGCGGCGGTGGCGATATTTAAAGGGGACACAGCCTACCTGTCAGGAGTGGAGCGCGAATCGGCTCAGCCAATGCGCATGCGCGAGTCGCGAACCGTTTCTCCCGTCACAGTGGTTCCCAAGATTGTCGTAGAAACCAGGCCCCGAGGCTTGGCAGAGCAGGAGCCCTCCGTGGCAGTGCTTGGGTATCGAGGCTCTGAGGCTAAGGCCTCACCTCGCCACGGGGTGGAAGGGAACGTCTCCGGATGCCAGGAGTCGCAAAGGGCCGACCATGATGATGAAACCCCAGGCAGAGTCGGGGGAAGCAGCACGGGATCCCAGCCTCAGGCCTGCACGGACGGTGTTGGTTGGGGTGAGTCTCCCCAAAAGTCGTGCCGCCGTCCGTGATCTCAAGGACGGGTCTTCCTGCGTGCCCCTGGGCTGCTCTCCTCTGCTGTATGACTGTGAGTGTGTGTGTGTGTGTGTGTGTGTGTGTGTGTGTGTAGGTGTCTGTGTATGTGTCTCCCATTCTCTCTTCTCTGTCTGTCTCTCAGTCTCTGTGTGTTTCCTTCCCACTATCTGTGGGTTTGTGCCAGCCGAAGTTGCGTCAGGGCTACCGGGTCGGTGGAGGATTGGGGATGATGCGAATTTTGCAGAACCCTCTTTGCTCCTCTGGTAGGCATTTGAAAACGTGGCTTGGGCAGGCACAGGCGGCCCCCCCAACCCCCGGGTCCCAGGTGTTCTTTGATATTCCTTGGCATTGATGGAAACGTCAGCCGTTTCCCCCTTCCACTGGCACATACCTGGACATGATGCTTTGTTTGGCCGTCACCCCGTATGCCTCCAGTGACACATATTAACACCAACTGCTGTGGGATTGGCCAGTGCCACGCGTGGTCACATGGTCACCCCCTCGGATTCGCCTCTGTTCCTCATTGCAGGTGTCCTGGAAAGCGCGGTCGGCTTTCCGGAACCCCAGGGCTTTTACAAGCCGGGCAGGCCACTGCTCTTTCAAAGGAGGAGGGAGGCAGAGGGCTGATGGATGAGTGAATTTGCAGCTGACACTAGGCCTTGAGACCTATGGGATCATTCTGTGCTGCAGCCAGGCCCTGCCGGCCTGACCAGATGCGGTGAGCCCATCCTGTCTCACTCGGAAAGGGCCAAAATCGGATCTCAACGGGAGTCCGGAGAACACAGCAGGCGTCCTGAAGCTCCCCCTCCTTCGGTGGAAGTGGGCTCATGCAGCTCCTGAGGACAGGTCCCCTGGGGTTTTGGGCCTGGGACAGGACGAGACACCCGCGGCCCCCTCTCCCACGCCGCCCCAAACAGGTCCCAGGATCCAGCCGCTGCCGTGGCAGCAGGAGGAGCATCATGGCCGCCGCGCGGCGGTGGCGATATTTAAAGGGGACACAGCCTATCTGTCAGGAGTGGAGCGCGAATCGGCTCAGCCAATGCGCATGCGCGAGTCGCGAACCGTTTCTCCCGTCACAGTGGTTCCCAAGATTGTCGTAGAAACCAGGCCCCGAGGCTTGGCAGAGCAGGAGCCCTCCGTGGCAGTGCTTGGGTATCGAGGCTCTGAGGCTAAGGCCTCACCTCGCCACGGGGTGGAAGGGAACGTCTCCGGATGCCAGGAGTCGCAAAGGGCCGACCATGATGATGAAACCCCAGGCAGAGTCGGGGGAAGCAGCACGGGATCCCAGCCTCAGGCCTGCACGGACGGTGTTGGTTGGGGTGAGTCTCCCCAAAAGTCGTGCCGCCGTCCGTGATCTCAAGGACGGGTCTTCCTGCGTGCCCCTGGGCTGCTCTCCTCTGCTGTATGACTGTGAGTGTGTGTGTGTGTGTGTGTGTGTGTGTGTGTGTGTAGGTGTCTGTGTATGTGTCTCCCATTCTCTCTTCTCTGTCTGTCTCTCAGTCTCTGTGTGTTTCCTTCCCACTATCTGTGGGTTTGTGCCAGCCGAAGTTGCGTCAGGGCTACCGGGTCGGTGGAGGATTGGGGATGATGCGAATTTTGCAGAACCCTCTTTGCTCCTCTGGTAGGCATTTGAAAACGTGGCTTGGGCAGGCACAGGCGGCCCCCCCAACCCCCGGGTCCCAGGTGTTCTTTGATATTCCTTGGCATTGATGGAAACGTCAGCCGTTTCCCCCTTCCACTGGCACATACCTGGACATGATGCTTTGTTTGGCCGTCACCCCGTATGCCTCCAGTGACACATATTAACACCAACTGCTGTGGGATTGGCCAGTGCCACGCGTGGTCACATGGTCACCCCCTCGGATTCGCCTCTGTTCCTCATTGCAGGTGTCCTGGAAAGCGCGGTCGGCTTTCCGGAACCCCAGGGCTTTTACAAGCCGGGCAGGCCACTGCTCTTTCAAAGGAGGAGGGAGGCAGAGGGCTGATGGATGAGTGAATTTGCAGCTGACACTAGGCCTTGAGACCTATGGGATCATTCTGTGCTGCAGCCAGGCCCTGCCGGCCTGACCAGATGCGGTGAGCCCATCCTGTCTCACTTGGAAAGGGCCAAAATCGGATCTCAACGGGAGTCCGGAGAACACAGCAGGCGTCCTGAAGCTCCCCCTCCTTCGGTGGAAGTGGGCTCATGCAGCTCCTGAGGACAGGTCCCCTGGGGTTTTGGGCCTGGGACAGGACGAGACACCCGCGGCCCCCTCTCCCACGCCGCCCCAAACAGGTCCCAGGATCCAGCCGCTGCCGTGGCAGCAGGAGGAGCATCATGGCCGCCGCGCGGCGGTGGCGATATTTAAAGGGGACACAGCCTACCTGTCAGGAGTGGAGCGCGAATCGGCTCAGCCAATGCGCATGCGCGAGTCGCGAACCGTTTCTCCCGTCACAGTGGTTCCCAAGATTGTCGTAGAAACCAGGCCCCGAGGCTTGGCAGAGCAGGAGCCCTCCGTGGCAGTGCTTGGGTATCGAGGCTCTGAGGCTAAGGCCTCACCTCGCCACGGGGTGGAAGGGAACGTCTCCGGATGCCAGGAGTCGCAAAGGGCCGACCACGATGATGAAACCCCAGGCAGAGTCGGGGGAAGCAGCACGGGATCCCAGCCTCAGGCCTGCACGGACGGTGTTGGTTGGGGTGAGTCTCCCCAAAAGTCGTGCCGCCGTCCGTGATCTCAAGGACGGGTCTTCCTGCGTGCCCCTGGGCTGCTCTCCTCTGCTGTATGACTGTGAGTGTGTGTGTGTGTGTGTGTGTGTGTGTGTGTGTGTAGGTGTCTGTGTATGTGTCTCCCATTCTCTCTTCTCTGTCTGTCTCTCAGTCTCTGTGTGTTTCCTTCCCACTATCTGTGGGTTTGTGCCAGCCGAAGTTGCGTCAGGGCTACCGGGTCGGTGGAGGATTGGGGATGATGCGAATTTTGCAGAACCCTCTTTGCTCCTCTGGTAGGCATTTGAAAACGTGGCTTGGGCAGGCACAGGCGGGCCCCCCAACCCCCGGGTCCCAGGTGTTCTTTGATATTCCTTGGCATTGATGGAAACGTCAGCCGTTTCCCCCTTCCACTGGCACATACCTGGACATGATGCTTTGTTTGGCCGTCACCCCGTATGCCTCCAGTGACACATATTAACACCAACTGCTGTGGGATTGGCCAGTGCCACGCGTGGTCACATGGTCACCCCCTCGGATTCGCCTCTGTTCCTCATTGCAGGTGTCCTGGAAAGCGCGGTCGGCTTTCCGGAACCCCAGGGCTTTTACAAGCCGGGCAGGCCACTGCTCTTTCAAAGGAGGAGGGAGGCAGAGGGCTGATGGATGAGTGAATTTGCAGCTGACACTAGGCCTTGAGACCTATGGGATCATTCTGTGCTGCAGCCAGGCCCTGCCGGCCTGACCAGATGCGGTGAGCCCATCCTGTCTCACTCGGAAAGGGCCAAAATCGGATCTCAACGGGAGTCCGGAGAACACAGCAGGCGTCCTGAAGCTCCCCCTCCTTCGGTGGAAGTGGGCTCATGCAGCTCCTGAGGACAGGTCCCCTGGGGTTTTGGGCCTGGGACAGGACGAGACACCCGCGGCCCCCTCTCCCACGCCGCCCCAAACAGGTCCCAGGATCCAGCCGCTGCCGTGGCAGCAGGAGGAGCATCATGGCCGCCGCGCGGCGGTGGCGATATTTAAAGGGGACACAGCCTATCTGTCAGGAGTGGAGCGCGAATCGGCTCAGCCAATGCGCATGCGCGAGTCGCGAACCGTTTCTCCCGTCACAGTGGTTCCCAAGATTGTCGTAGAAACCAGGCCCCGAGGCTTGGCAGAGCAGGAGCCCTCCGTGGCAGTGCTTGGGTATCGAGGCTCTGAGGCTAAGGCCTCACCTCGCCACGGGGTGGAAGGGAACGTCTCCGGATGCCAGGAGTCGCAAAGGGCCGACCATGATGATGAAACCCCAGGCAGAGTCGGGGGAAGCAGCACGGGATCCCAGCCTCAGGCCTGCACGGACGGTGTTGGTTGGGGTGAGTCTCCCCAAAAGTCGTGCCGCCGTCCGTGATCTCAAGGACGGGTCTTCCTGCGTGCCCCTGGGCTGCTCTCCTCTGCTGTATGACTGTGAGTGTGTGTGTGTGTGTGTGTGTGTGTGTGTGTGTGTGTGTGTAGGTGTCTGTGTATGTGTCTCCCATTCTCTCTTCTCTGTCTGTCTCTCAGTCTCTGTGTGTTTCCTTCCCACTATCTGTGGGTTTGTGCCAGCCGAAGTTGCGTCAGGGCTACCGGGTCGGTGGAGGATTGGGGATGATGCGAATTTTGCAGAACCCTCTTTGCTCCTCTGGTAGGCATTTGAAAACGTGGCTTGGGCAGGCACAGGCGGGCCCCCCAACCCCCGGGTCCCAGGTGTTCTTTGATATTCCTTGGCATTGATGGAAACGTCAGCCGTTTCCCCCTTCCACTGGCACATACCTGGACATGATGCTTTGTTTGGCCGTCACCCCGTATGCCTCCAGTGACACATATTAACACCAACTGCTGTGGGATTGGCCAGTGCCACGCGTGGTCACATGGTCACCCCCTCGGATTCGCCTCTGTTCCTCATTGCAGGTGTCCTGGAAAGCGCGGTCGGCTTTCCGGAACCCCAGGGCTTTTACAAGCCGGGCAGGCCACTGCTCTTTCAAAGGAGGAGGGAGGCAGAGGGCTGATGGATGAGTGAATTTGCAGCTGACACTAGGCCTTGAGACCTATGGGATCATTCTGTGCTGCAGCCAGGCCCTGCCGGCCTGACCAGATGCGGTGAGCCCATCCTGTCTCACTCGGAAAGGGCCAAAATCGGATCTCAACGGGAGTCCGGAGAACACAGCAGGCGTCCTGAAGCTCCCCCTCCTTCGGTGGAAGTGGGCTCATGCAGCTCCTGAGGACAGGTCCCCTGGGGTTTTGGGCCTGGGACAGGACGAGACACCCGCGGCCCCCTCTCCCACGCCGCCCCAAACAGGTCCCAGGATCCAGCCGCTGCCGTGGCAGCAGGAGGAGCATCATGGCCGCCGCGCGGCGGTGGCGATATTTAAAGGGGACACAGCCTATCTGTCAGGAGTGGAGCGCGAATCGGCTCAGCCAATGCGCATGCGCGAGTCGCGAACCGTTTCTCCCGTCACAGTGGTTCCCAAGATTGTCGTAGAAACCAGGCCCCGAGGCTTGGCAGAGCAGGAGCCCTCCGTGGCAGTGCTTGGGTATCGAGGCTCTGAGGCTAAGGCCTCACCTCGCCACGGGGTGGAAGGGAACGTCTCCGGATGCCAGGAGTCGCAAAGGGCCGACCATGATGATGAAACCCCAGGCAGAGTCGGGGGAAGCAGCACGGGATCCCAGCCTCAGGCCTGCACGGACGGTGTTGGTTGGGGTGAGTCTCCCCAAAAGTCGTGCCGCCGTCCGTGATCTCAAGGACGGGTCTTCCTGCGTGCCCCTGGGCTGCTCTCCTCTGCTGTATGACTGTGAGTGTGTGTGTGTGTGTGTGTGTGTGTGTGTGTGTGTGTAGGTGTCTGTGTATGTGTCTCCCATTCTCTCTTCTCTGTCTGACTCTCAGTCTCTGTGTGTTTCCTTCCCACTATCTGTGGGTTTGTGCCAGCCGAAGTTGCGTCAGGGCTACCGGGTCGGTGGAGGATTGGGGATGATGCGAATTTTGCAGAACCCTCTTTGCTCCTCTGGTAGGCATTTGAAAACGTGGCTTGGGCAGGCACAGGCGGCCCCCCCAACCCCCGGGTCCCAGGTGTTCTTTGATATTCCTTGGCATTGATGGAAACGTCAGCCGTTTCCCCCTTCCACTGGCACATACCTGGACATGATGCTTTGTTTGGCCGTCACCCCGTATGCCTCCAGTGACACATATTAACACCAACTGCTGTGGGATTGGCCAGTGCCACGCGTGGTCACATGGTCACCCCCTCGGATTCGCCTCTGTTCCTCATTGCAGGTGTCCTGGAAAGCGCGGTCGGCTTTCCGGAACCCCAGGGCTTTTACAAGCCGGGCAGGCCACTGCTCTTTCAAAGGAGGAGGGAGGCAGAGGGCTGATGGATGAGTGAATTTGCAGCTGACACTAGGCCTTGAGACCTATGGGATCATTCTGTGCTGCAGCCAGGCCCTGCCGGCCTGACCAGATGCGGTGAGCCCATCCTGTCTCACTCGGAAAGGGCCAAAATCTTATCTCAACGGGAGTCCGGAGAACACAGCAGGCGTCCTGAAGCTCCCCCTCCTTCGGTGGAAGTGGGCTCATGCAGCTCCTGAGGACAGGTCCCCTGGGGTTTTGGGCCTGGGACAGGACGAGACACCCGCGGCCCCCTCTCCCACGCCGCCCCAAACAGGTCCCAGGATCCAGCCGCTGCCGTGGCAGCAGGAGGAGCATCATGGCCGCCGCGCGGCGGTGGCGATATTTAAAGGGGACACAGCCTATCTGTCAGGAGTGGAGCGCGAATCGGCTCAGCCAATGCGCATGCGCGAGTCGCGAACCGTTTCTCCCGTCACAGTGGTTCCCAAGATTGTCGTAGAAACCAGGCCCCGAGGCTTGGCAGAGCAGGAGCCCTCCGTGGCAGTGCTTGGGTATCGAGGCTCTGAGGCTAAGGCCTCACCTCGCCACGGGGTGGAAGGGAACGTCTCCGGATGCCAGGAGTCGCAAAGGGCCGACCATGATGATGAAACCCCAGGCAGAGTCGGGGGAAGCAGCACGGGATCCCAGCCTCAGGCCTGCACGGACGGTGTTGGTTGGGGTGAGTCTCCCCAAAAGTCGTGCCGCCGTCCGTGATCTCAAGGACGGGTCTTCCTGCGTGCCCCTGGGCTGCTCTCCTCTGCTGTATGACTGTGAGTGTGTGTGTGTGTGTGTGTGTGTGTGTAGGTGTCTGTGTATGTGTCTCCCATTCTCTCTTCTCTGTCTGTCTCTCAGTCTCTGTGTGTTTCCTTCCCACTATCTGTGGGTTTGTGCCAGCCGAAGTTGCGTCAGGGCTACCGGGTCGGTGGAGGATTGGGGATGATGCGAATTTTGCAGAACCCTCTTTGCTCCTCTGGTAGGCATTTGAAAACGTGGCTTGGGCAGGCACAGGCGGCCCCCCCAACCCCCGGGTCCCAGGTGTTCTTTGATATTCCTTGGCATTGATGGAAACGTCAGCCGTTTCCCCCTTCCACTGGCACATACCTGGACATGATGCTTTGTTTGGCCGTCACCCCGTATGCCTCCAGTGACACATATTAACACCAACTGCTGTGGGATTGGCCAGTGCCACGCGTGGTCACATGGTCACCCCCTCGGATTCGCCTCTGTTCCTCATTGCAGGTGTCCTGGAAAGCGCGGTCGGCTTTCCGGAACCCCAGGGCTTTTACAAGCCGGGCAGGCCACTGCTCTTTCAAAGGAGGAGGGAGGCAGAGGGCTGATGGATGAGTGAATTTGCAGCTGACACTAGGCCTTGAGACCTATGGGATCATTCTGTGCTGCAGCCAGGCCCTGCCGGCCTGACCAGATGCGGTGAGCCCATCCTGTCTCACTCGGAAAGGGCCAAAATCGGATCTCAACGGGAGTCCGGAGAACACAGCAGGCGTCCTGAAGCTCCCCCTCCTTCGGTGGAAATGGGCTCATGCAGCTCCTGAGGACAGGTCCCCTGGGGTTTTGGGCCTGGGACAGGACGAGACACCCGCGGCCCCCTCTCCCACGCCGCCCCAAACAGGTCCCAGGATCCAGCCGCTGCCGTGGCAGCAGGAGGAGCATCATGGCCGCCGCGCGGCGGTGGCGATATTTAAAGGGGACACAGCCTATCTGTCAGGAGTGGAGCGCGAATCGGCTCAGCCAATGCGCATGCGCGAGTCGCGAACCGTTTCTCCCGTCACAGTGGTTCCCAAGATTGTCGTAGAAACCAGGCCCCGAGGCTTGGCAGAGCAGGAGCCCTCCGTGGCAGTGCTTGGGTATCGAGGCTCTGAGGCTAAGGCCTCACCTCGCCACGGGGTGGAAGGGAACGTCTCCGGATGCCAGGAGTCGCAAAGGGCCGACCATGATGATGAAACCCCAGGCAGAGTCGGGGGAAGCAGCACGGGATCCCAGCCTCAGGCCTGCACGGACGGTGTTGGTTGGGGTGAGTCTCCCCAAAAGTCGTGCCGCCGTCCGTGATCTCAAGGACGGGTCTTCCTGCGTGCCCCTGGGCTGCTCTCCTCTGCTGTATGACTGTGAGTGTGTGTGTGTGTGTGTGTGTGTGTGTGTGTGTGTAGGTGTCTGTGTATGTGTCTCCCATTCTCTCTTCTCTGTCTGTCTCTCAGTCTCTGTGTGTTTCCTTCCCACTATCTGTGGGTTTGTGCCAGCCGAAGTTGCGTCAGGGCTACCGGGTCGGTGGAGGATTGGGGATGATGCGAATTTTGCAGAACCCTCTTTGCTCCTCTGGTAGGCATTTGAAAACGTGGCTTGGGCAGGCACAGGCGGCCCCCCCAACCCCCGGGTCCCAGGTGTTCTTTGATATTCCTTGGCATTGATGGAAACGTCAGCCGTTTCCCCCTTCCACTGGCACATACCTGGACATGATGCTTTGTTTGGCCGTCACCCCGTATGCCTCCAGTGACACATATTAACACCAACTGCTGTGGGATTGGCCAGTGCCACGCGTGGTCACATGGTCACCCCCTCGGATTCGCCTCTGTTCCTCATTGCAGGTGTCCTGGAAAGCGCGGTCGGCTTTCCGGAACCCCAGGGCTTTTACAAGCCGGGCAGGCCACTGCTCTTTCAAAGGAGGAGGGAGGCAGAGGGCTGATGGATGAGTGAATTTGCAGCTGACACTAGGCCTTGAGACCTATGGGATCATTCTGTGCTGCAGCCAGGCCCTGCCGGCCTGACCAGATGCGGTGAGCCCATCCTGTCTCACTCGGAAAGGGCCAAAATCGGATCTCAACGGGAGTCCGGAGAACACAGCAGGCGTCCTGAAGCTCCCCCTCCTTCGGTGGAAATGGGCTCATGCAGCTCCTGAGGACAGGTCCCCTGGGGTTTTGGGCCTGGGACAGGACGAGACACCCGCGGCCCCCTCTCCCACGCCGCCCCAAACAGGTCCCAGGATCCAGCCGCTGCCGTGGCAGCAGGAGGAGCATCATGGCCGCCGCGCGGCGGTGGCGATATTTAAAGGGGACACAGCCTATCTGTCAGGAGTGGAGCGCGAATCGGCTCAGCCAATGCGCATGCGCGAGTCGCGAACCGTTTCTCCCGTCACAGTGGTTCCCAAGATTGTCGTAGAAACCAGGCCCCGAGGCTTGGCAGAGCAGGAGCCCTCCGTGGCAGTGCTTGGGTATCGAGGCTCTGAGGCTAAGGCCTCACCTCGCCACGGGGTGGAAGGGAACGTCTCCGGATGCCAGGAGTCGCAAAGGGCCGACCACGATGATGAAACCCCAGGCAGAGTCGGGGGAAGCAGCACGGGATCCCAGCCTCAGGCCTGCACGGACGGTGTTGGTTGGGGTGAGTCTCCCCAAAAGTCGTGCCGCCGTCCGTGATCTCAAGGACGGGTCTTCCTGCGTGCCCCTGGGCTGCTCTCCTCTGCTGTATGACTGTGAGTGTGTGTGTGTGTGTGTGTGTGTGTGTGTGTGTGTGTGTGTAGGTGTCTGTGTATGTGTCTCCCATTCTCTCTTCTCTGTCTGTCTCTCAGTCTCTGTGTGTTTCCTTCCCACTATCTGTGGGTTTGTGCCAGCCGAAGTTGCGTCAGGGCTACCGGGTCGGTGGAGGATTGGGGATGATGCGAATTTTGCAGAACCCTCTTTGCTCCTCTGGTAGGCATTTGAAAACGTGGCTTGGGCAGGCACAGGCGGGCCCCCCAACCCCCGGGTCCCAGGTGTTCTTTGATATTCCTTGGCATTGATGGAAACGTCAGCCGTTTCCCCCTTCCACTGGCACATACCTGGACATGATGCTTTGTTTGGCCGTCACCCCGTATGCCTCCAGTGACACATATTAACACCAACTGCTGTGGGATTGGCCAGTGCCACGCGTGGTCACATGGTCACCCCCTCGGATTCGCCTCTGTTCCTCATTGCAGGTGTCCTGGAAAGCGCGGTCGGCTTTCCGGAACCCCAGGGCTTTTACAAGCCGGGCAGGCCACTGCTCTTTCAAAGGAGGAGGGAGGCAGAGGGCTGATGGATGAGTGAATTTGCAGCTGACACTAGGCCTTGAGACCTATGGGATCATTCTGTGCTGCAGCCAGGCCCTGCCGGCCTGACCAGATGCGGTGAGCCCATCCTGTCTCACTCGGAAAGGGCCAAAATCGGATCTCAACGGGAGTCCGGAGAACACAGCAGGCGTCCTGAAGCTCCCCCTCCTTCGGTGGAAGTGGGCTCATGCAGCTCCTGAGGACAGGTCCCCTGGGGTTTTGGGCCTGGGACAGGACGAGACACCCGCGGCCCCCTCTCCCACGCCGCCCCAAACAGGTCCCAGGATCCAGCCGCTGCCGTGGCAGCAGGAGGAGCATCATGGCCGCCGCGCGGCGGTGGCGATATTTAAAGGGGACACAGCCTATCTGTCAGGAGTGGAGCGCGAATCGGCTCAGCCAATGCGCATGCGCGAGTCGCGAACCGTTTCTCCCGTCACAGTGGTTCCCAAGATTGTCGTAGAAACCAGGCCCCGAGGCTTGGCAGAGCAGGAGCCCTCC
Organism: Pan troglodytes; assembly: GCF_028858775.2. Lineage (NCBI taxonomy): Eukaryota > Metazoa > Chordata > Mammalia > Primates > Hominidae > Pan > Pan troglodytes. The sequence continues at coordinate 15,047,664 of NC_072412.2, read as the reverse complement.
GTGGCAGTGCTTGGGTATCGAGGCTCTGAGGCTAAGGCCTCACCTCGCCACGGGGTGGAAGGGAACGTCTCCGGATGCCAGGAGTCGCAAAGGGCCGACCATGATGATGAAACCCCAGGCAGAGTCGGGGGAAGCAGCACGGGATCCCAGCCTCAGGCCTGCACGGACGGTGTTGGTTGGGGTGAGTCTCCCCAAAAGTCGTGCCGCCGTCCGTGATCTCAAGTACGGGTCTTCCTGCGTGCCCCTGGGCTGCTCTCCTCTGCTGTATGACTGTGAGTGTGTATGTGTGTGTGTGTGTGTGTGTGTGTGTGTAGGTGTCTGTGTATGTGTCTCCCATTCTCTCTTCTCTGTCTGTCTCTCAGTCTCTGTGTGTTTCCTTCCCACTATCTGTGGGTTTGTGCCAGCCGAAGTTGCGTCAGGGCTACCGGGTCGGTGGAGGATTGGGGATGATGCGAATTTTGCAGAACCCTCTTTGCTCCTCTGGTAGGCATTTGAAAACGTGGCTTGGGCAGGCACAGGCGGCCCCCCCAACCCCCGGGTCCCAGGTGTTCTTTGATATTCCTTGGCATTGATGGAAACGTCAGCCGTTTCCCCCTTCCACTGGCACATACCTGGACATGATGCTTTGTTTGGCCGTCACCCCGTATGCCTCCAGTGACACATATTAACACCAACTGCTGTGGGATTGGCCAGTGCCACGCGTGGTCACATGGTCACCCCCTCGGATTCGCCTCTGTTCCTCATTGCAGGTGTCCTGGAAAGCGCGGTCGGCTTTCCGGAACCCCAGGGCTTTTACAAGCCGGGCAGGCCACTGCTCTTTCAAAGGAGGAGGGAGGCAGAGGGCTGATGGATGAGTGAATTTGCAGCTGACACTAGGCCTTGAGACCTATGGGATCATTCTGTGCTGCAGCCAGGCCCTGCCGGCCTGACCAGATGCGGTGAGCCCATCCTGTCTCACTCGGAAAGGGCCAAAATCGGATCTCAACGGGAGTCCGGAGAACACAGCAGGCGTCCTGAAGCTCCCCCTCCTTCGGTGGAAGTGGGCTCATGCAGCTCCTGAGGACAGGTCCCCTGGGGTTTTGGGCCTGGGACAGGACGAGACACCCGCGGCCCCCTCTCCCACGCCGCCCCAAACAGGTCCCAGGATCCAGCCGCTGCCGTGGCAGCAGGAGGAGCATCATGGCCGCCGCGCGGCGGTGGCGATATTTAAAGGGGACACAGCCTACCTGTCAGGAGTGGAGCGCGAATCGGCTCAGCCAATGCGCATGCGCGAGTCGCGAACCGTTTCTCCCGTCACAGTGGTTCCCAAGATTGTCGTAGAAACCAGGCCCCGAGGCTTGGCAGAGCAGGAGCCCTCCGTGGCAGTGCTTGGGTATCGAGGCTCTGAGGCTAAGGCCTCACCTCGCCACGGGGTGGAAGGGAACGTCTCCGGATGCCAGGAGTCGCAAAGGGCCGACCACGATGATGAAACCCCAGGCAGAGTCGGGGGAAGCAGCACGGGATCCCAGCCTCAGGCCTGCACGGACGGTGTTGGTTGGGGTGAGTCTCCCCAAAAGTCGTGCCGCCGTCCGTGATCTCAAGGACGGGTCTTCCTGCGTGCCCCTGGGCTGCTCTCCTCTGCTGTATGACTGTGAGTGTGTGTGTGTGTGTGTGTGTGTGTGTGTGTGTGTAGGTGTCTGTGTATGTGTCTCCCATTCTCTCTTCTCTGTCTGTCTCTCAGTCTCTGTGTGTTTCCTTCCCACTATCTGTGGGTTTGTGCCAGCCGAAGTTGCGTCAGGGCTACCGGGTCGGTGGAGGATTGGGGATGATGCGAATTTTGCAGAACCCTCTTTGCTCCTCTGGTAGGCATTTGAAAACGTGGCTTGGGCAGGCACAGGCGGCCCCCCCAACCCCCGGGTCCCAGGTGTTCTTTGATATTCCTTGGCATTGATGGAAACGTCAGCCGTTTCCCCCTTCCACTGGCACATACCTGGACATGATGCTTTGTTTGGCCGTCACCCCGTATGCCTCCAGTGACACATATTAACACCAACTGCTGTGGGATTGGCCAGTGCCACGCGTGGTCACATGGTCACCCCCTCGGATTCGCCTCTGTTCCTCATTGCAGGTGTCCTGGAAAGCGCGGTCGGCTTTCCGGAACCCCAGGGCTTTTACAAGCCGGGCAGGCCACTGCTCTTTCAAAGGAGGAGGGAGGCAGAGGGCTGATGGATGAGTGAATTTGCAGCTGACACTAGGCCTTGAGACCTATGGGATCATTCTGTGCTGCAGCCAGGCCCTGCCGGCCTGACCAGATGCGGTGAGCCCATCCTGTCTCACCCGGAAAGGGCCAAAATCGGATCTCAACGGGAGTCCGGAGAACACAGCAGGCGTCCTGAAGCTCCCCCTCCTTCGGTGGAAGTGGGCTCATGCAGCTCCTGAGGACAGGTCCCCTGGGGTTTTGGGCCTGGGACAGGACGAGACACCCGCGGCCCCCTCTCCCACGCCGCCCCAAACAGGTCCCAGGATCCAGCCGCTGCCGTGGCAGCAGGAGGAGCATCATGGCCGCCGCGCGGCGGTGGCGATATTTAAAGGGGACACAGCCTATCTGTCAGGAGTGGAGCGCGAATCGGCTCAGCCAATGCGCATGCGTGAGTCGCGAACCGTTTCTCCCGTCACAGTGGTTCCCAAGATTGTCGTAGAAACCAGGCCCCGAGGCTTGGCAGAGCAGGAGCCCTCCGTGGCAGTGCTTGGGTATCGAGGCTCTGAGGCTAAGGCCTCACCTCGCCACGGGGTGGAAGGGAACGTCTCCGGATGCCAGGAGTCGCAAAGGGCCGACCATGATGATGAAACCCCAGGCAGAGTCGGGGGAAGCAGCACGGGATCCCAGCCTCAGGCCTGCACGGACGGTGTTGGTTGGGGTGAGTCTCCCCAAAAGTCGTGCCGCCGTCCGTGATCTCAAGGACGGGTCTTCCTGCGTGCCCCTGGGCTGCTCTCCTCTGCTGTATGACTGTGAGTGTGTGTGTGTGTGTGTGTGTGTGTGTGTGTGTGTAGGTGTCTGTGTATGTGTCTCCCATTCTCTCTTCTCTGTCTGTCTCTCAGTCTCTGTGTGTTTCCTTCCCACTATCTGTGGGTTTGTGCCAGCCGAAGTTGCGTCAGGGCTACCGGGTCGGTGGAGGATTGGGGATGATGCGAATTTTGCAGAACCCTCTTTGCTCCTCTGGTAGGCATTTGAAAACGTGGCTTGGGCAGGCACAGGCGGCCCCCCCAACCCCCGGGTCCCAGGTGTTCTTTGATATTCCTTGGCATTGATGGAAACGTCAGCCGTTTCCCCCTTCCACTGGCACATACCTGGACATGATGCTTTGTTTGGCCGTCACCCCGTATGCCTCCAGTGACACATATTAACACCAACTGCTGTGGGATTGGCCAGTGCCACGCGTGGTCACATGGTCACCCCCTCGGATTCGCCTCTGTTCCTCATTGCAGGTGTCCTGGAAAGCGCGGTCGGCTTTCCGGAACCCCAGGGCTTTTACAAGCCGGGCAGGCCACTGCTCTTTCAAAGGAGGAGGGAGGCAGAGGGCTGATGGATGAGTGAATTTGCAGCTGACACTAGGCCTTGAGACCTATGGGATCATTCTGTGCTGCAGCCAGGCCCTGCCGGCCTGACCAGATGCGGTGAGCCCATCCTGTCTCACTCGGAAAGGGCCAAAATCGGATCTCAACGGGAGTCCGGAGAACACAGCAGGCGTCCTGAAGCTCCCCCTCCTTCGGTGGAAGTGGGCTCATGCAGCTCCTGAGGACAGGTCCCCTGGGGTTTTGGGCCTGGGACAGGACGAGACACCCGCGGCCCCCTCTCCCACGCCGCCCCAAACAGGTCCCAGGATCCAGCCGCTGCCGTGGCAGCAGGAGGAGCATCATGGCCGCCGCGCGGCGGTGGCGATATTTAAAGGGGACACAGCCTATCTGTCAGGAGTGGAGCGCGAATCGGCTCAGCCAATGCGCATGCGCGAGTCGCGAACCGTTTCTCCCGTCACAGTGGTTCCCAAGATTGTCGTAGAAACCAGGCCCCGAGGCTTGGCAGAGCAGGAGCCCTCCGTGGCAGTGCTTGGGTATCGAGGCTCTGAGGCTAAGGCCTCACCTCGCCACAGGGTGGAAGGGAACGTCTCCGGATGCCAGGAGTCGCAAAGGGCCGACCATGATGATGAAACCCCAGGCAGAGTCGGGGGAAGCAGCACGGGATCCCAGCCTCAGGCCTGCACGGACGGTGTTGGTTGGGGTGAGTCTCCCCAAAAGTCGTGCCGCCGTCCGTGATCTCAAGGACGGGTCTTCCTGCGTGCCCCTGGGCTGCTCTCCTCTGCTGTATGACTGTGAGTGTGTGTGTGTGTGTGTGTGTGTGTGTGTGTGTGTAGGTGTCTGTGTATGTGTCTCCCATTCTCTCTTCTCTGTCTGTCTCTCAGTCTCTGTGTGTTTCCTTCCCACTATCTGTGGGTTTGTGCCAGCCGAAGTTGCGTCAGGGCTACCGGGTCGGTGGAGGATTGGGGATGATGCGAATTTTGCAGAACCCTCTTTGCTCCTCTGGTAGGCATTTGAAAACGTGGCTTGGGCAGGCACAGGCGGCCCCCCCAACCCCCGGGTCCCAGGTGTTCTTTGATATTCCTTGGCATTGATGGAAACGTCAGCCGTTTCCCCCTTCCACTGGCACATACCTGGACATGATGCTTTGTTTGGCCGTCACCCCGTATGCCTCCAGTGACACATATTAACACCAACTGCTGTGGGATTGGCCAGTGCCACGCGTGGTCACATGGTCACCCCCTCGGATTCGCCTCTGTTCCTCATTGCAGGTGTCCTGGAAAGCGCGGTCGGCTTTCCGGAACCCCAGGGCTTTTACAAGCCGGGCAGGCCACTGCTCTTTCAAAGGAGGAGGGAGGCAGAGGGCTGATGGATGAGTGAATTTGCAGCTGACACTAGGCCTTGAGACCTATGGGATCATTCTGTGCTGCAGCCAGGCCCTGCCGGCCTGACCAGATGCGGTGAGCCCATCCTGTCTCACTCGGAAAGGGCCAAAATCGGATCTCAACGGGAGTCCGGAGAACACAGCAGGCGTCCTGAAGCTCCCCCTCCTTCGGTGGAAGTGGGCTCATGCAGCTCCTGAGGACAGGTCCCCTGGGGTTTTGGGCCTGGGACAGGACGAGACACCCGCGGCCCCCTCTCCCACGCCGCCCCAAACAGGTCCCAGGATCCAGCCGCTGCCGTGGCAGCAGGAGGAGCATCATGGCCGCCGCGCGGCGGTGGCGATATTTAAAGGGGACACAGCCTATCTGTCAGGAGTGGAGCGCGAATCGGCTCAGCCAATGCGCATGCGCGAGTCGCGAACCGTTTCTCCCGTCACAGTGGTTCCCAAGATTGTCGTAGAAACCAGGCCCCGAGGCTTGGCAGAGCAGGAGCCCTCCGTGGCAGTGCTTGGGTATCGAGGCTCTGAGGCTAAGGCCTCACCTCGCCACGGGGTGGAAGGGAACGTCTCCGGATGCCAGGAGTCGCAAAGGGCCGACCATGATGATGAAACCCCAGGCAGAGTCGGGGGAAGCAGCACGGGATCCCAGCCTCAGGCCTGCACGGACGGTGTTGGTTGGGGTGAGTCTCCCCAAAAGTCGTGCCGCCGTCCGTGATCTCAAGGACGGGTCTTCCTGCGTGCCCCTGGGCTGCTCTCCTCTGCTGTATGACTGTGAGTGTGTGTGTGTGTGTGTGTGTGTGTGTGTGTGTGTAGGTGTCTGTGTATGTGTCTCCCATTCTCTCTTCTCTGTCTGTCTCTCAGTCTCTGTGTGTTTCCTTCCCACTATCTGTGGGTTTGTGCCAGCCGAAGTTGCGTCAGGGCTACCGGGTCGGTGGAGGATTGGGGATGATGCGAATTTTGCAGAACCCTCTTTGCTCCTCTGGTAGGCATTTGAAAACGTGGCTTGGGCAGGCACAGGCGGCCCCCCCAACCCCCGGGTCCCAGGTGTTCTTTGATATTCCTTGGCATTGATGGAAACGTCAGCCGTTTCCCCCTTCCACTGGCACATACCTGGACATGATGCTTTGTTTGGCCGTCACCCCGTATGCCTCCAGTGACACATATTAACACCAACTGCTGTGGGATTGGCCAGTGCCACGCGTGGTCACATGGTCACCCCCTCGGATTCGCCTCTGTTCCTCATTGCAGGTGTCCTGGAAAGCGCGGTCGGCTTTCCGGAACCCCAGGGCTTTTACAAGCCGGGCAGGCCACTGCTCTTTCAAAGGAGGAGGGAGGCAGAGGGCTGATGGATGAGTGAATTTGCAGCTGACACTAGGCCTTGAGACCTATGGGATCATTCTGTGCTGCAGCCAGGCCCTGCCGGCCTGACCAGATGCGGTGAGCCCATCCTGTCTCACTCGGAAAGGGCCAAAATCGGATCTCAACGGGAGTCCGGAGAACACAGCAGGCGTCCTGAAGCTCCCCCTCCTTCGGTGGAAGTGGGCTCATGCAGCTCCTGAGGACAGGTCCCCTGGGGTTTTGGGCCTGGGACAGGACGAGACACCCGCGGCCCCCTCTCCCACGCCGCCCCAAACAGGTCCCAGGATCCAGCCGCTGCCGTGGCAGCAGGAGGAGCATCATGGCCGCCGCGCGGCGGTGGCGATATTTAAAGGGGACACAGCCTACCTGTCAGGAGTGGAGCGCGAATCGGCTCAGCCAATGCGCATGCGCGAGTCGCGAACCGTTTCTCCCGTCACAGTGGTTCCCAAGATTGTCGTAGAAACCAGGCCCCGAGGCTTGGCAGAGCAGGAGCCCTCCGTGGCAGTGCTTGGGTATCGAGGCTCTGAGGCTAAGGCCTCACCTCGCCACGGGGTGGAAGGGAACGTCTCCGGATGCCAGGAGTCGCAAAGGGCCGACCACGATGATGAAACCCCAGGCAGAGTCGGGGGAAGCAGCACGGGATCCCAGCCTCAGGCCTGCACGGACGGTGTTGGTTGGGGTGAGTCTCCCCAAAAGTCGTGCCGCCGTCCGTGATCTCAAGGACGGGTCTTCCTGCGTGCCCCTGGGCTGCTCTCCTCTGCTGTATGACTGTGAGTGTGTGTGTGTGTGTGTGTGTGTGTGTGTGTGTGTGTGTAGGTGTCTGTGTATGTGTCTCCCATTCTCTCTTCTCTGTCTGTCTCTCAGTCTCTGTGTGTTTCCTTCCCACTATCTGTGGGTTTGTGCCAGCCGAAGTTGCGTCAGGGCTACCGGGTCGGTGGAGGATTGGGGATGATGCGAATTTTGCAGAACCCTCTTTGCTCCTCTGGTAGGCATTTGAAAACGTGGCTTGGGCAGGCACAGGCGGGCCCCCCAACCCCCGGGTCCCAGGTGTTCTTTGATATTCCTTGGCATTGATGGAAACGTCAGCCGTTTCCCCCTTCCACTGGCACATACCTGGACATGATGCTTTGTTTGGCCGTCACCCCGTATGCCTCCAGTGACACATATTAACACCAACTGCTGTGGGATTGGCCAGTGCCACGCGTGGTCACATGGTCACCCCCTCGGATTCGCCTCTGTTCCTCATTGCAGGTGTCCTGGAAAGCGCGGTCGGCTTTCCGGAACCCCAGGGCTTTTACAAGCCGGGCAGGCCACTGCTCTTTCAAAGGAGGAGGGAGGCAGAGGGCTGATGGATGAGTGAATTTGCAGCTGACACTAGGCCTTGAGACCTATGGGATCATTCTGTGCTGCAGCCAGACCCTGCCGGCCTGACCAGATGCGGTGAGCCCATCCTGTCTCACTCGGAAAGGGCCAAAATCGGATCTCAACGGGAGTCCGGAGAACACAGCAGGCGTCCTGAAGCTCCCCCTCCTTCGGTGGAAGTGGGCTCATGCAGCTCCTGAGGACAGGTCCCCTGGGGTTTTGGGCCTGGGACAGGACGAGACACCCGCGGCCCCCTCTCCCACGCCGCCCCAAACAGGTCCCAGGATCCAGCCGCTGCCGTGGCAGCAGGAGGAGCATCATGGCCGCCGCGCGGCGGTGGCGATATTTAAAGGGGACACAGCCTATCTGTCAGGAGTGGAGCGCGAATCGGCTCAGCCAATGCGCATGCGCGAGTCGCGAACCGTTTCTCCCGTCACAGTGGTTCCCAAGATTGTCGTAGAAACCAGGCCCCGAGGCTTGGCAGAGCAGGAGCCCTCCGTGGCAGTGCTTGGGTATCGAGGCTCTGAGGCTAAGGCCTCACCTCGCCACGGGGTGGAAGGGAACGTCTCCGGATGCCAGGAGTCGCAAAGGGCCGACCATGATGATGAAACCCCAGGCAGAGTCGGGGGAAGCAGCACGGGATCCCAGCCTCAGGCCTGCACGGACGGTGTTGGTTGGGGTGAGTCTCCCCAAAAGTCGTGCCGCCGTCCGTGATCTCAAGGACGGGTCTTCCTGCGTGCCCCTGGGCTGCTCTCCTCTGCTGTATGACTGTGAGTGTGTGTGTGTGTGTGTGTGTGTGTGTGTGTGTGTGTGTGTAGGTGTCTGTGTATGTGTCTCCCATTCTCTCTTCTCTGTCTGTCTCTCAGTCTCTGTGTGTTTCCTTCCCACTATCTGTGGGTTTGTGCCAGCCGAAGTTGCGTCAGGGCTACCGGGTCGGTGGAGGATTGGGGATGATGCGAATTTTGCAGAACCCTCTTTGCTCCTCTGGTAGGCATTTGAAAACGTGGCTTGGGCAGGCACAGGCGGCCCCCCCAACCCCCGGGTCCCAGGTGTTCTTTGATATTCCTTGGCATTGATGGAAACGTCAGCCGTTTCCCCCTTCCACTGGCACATACCTGGACATGATGCTTTGTTTGGCCGTCACCCTGTATGCCTCCAGTGACACATATTAACACCAACTGCTGTGGGATTGGCCAGTGCCACGCGTGGTCACAT